>NW_015392396.1:14302-18496 GCF_001527695.2 Protobothrops mucrosquamatus | reverse complement strand
CCGCCCTTTAATTATGCAGAATTATGAACATCCCACTAGAGGAAAATCATTAATGTATCACTTGGAATGAGATGGCTTGTTATACACTTTGGGGGCACTTTTTTCACACCTGAACTCTTTCTCCACCATCTGTTTCTCTCTCTCTCTCTCTCTCTCTCTCTCTCTCTCTCTCTCTCTCTCTCTCTCTCTCTCTCTCTCTCTCTCTCTCTCTCTCTCTAGCAATACACTTTCACATTTTCATTAACCTTCAGTTTAGGTCTACCTCCCTTCTGTTGCCTTAAAGGGTAATTACCTGCTAACTGCTAAAATGGCTCTGGATTTTTTTTCCCCTTACCTTGAGCAGTTTGAACAATAAGACACACTGCTGTCAATGAAACCCCAGCTTCTAAATTGACTTGAAATGATTTTGGCATAAAGGAACCTCATTCTGGTGCCTCCTTACAAACGAAATCGGTAGGTTAATCTCCTTTGAAGGTTAAAAACAAAAGTTTTCTTTGCTGCAAGAAAACTTTTGGTTTATTCCTTTATAAGCTGGTAAACCCACACCTGAAGAACACCTGTGCAACTAAAGCTGATGAAATTCAGTGACTAAATGGCTGAGGTTGTGTTTTTTTTAACTGTGAGATATATGTGTAGACAGACAGACAGATAGACAGGTAGATAGAGATCCAGACGCATGATTTTTTAAGAGTCTTGGAGTCATGTGATCACCTTTTGAGACCTTTTGACAAGCAAAGTCAATGGGGGAAGCCAGATTCATTTTACAACCATGTCACTAACTGTAACTATATATTCCCATATGTATATTCCACATTATTTATGACATTAGTTAGAATTCTACAAACTATATTTGCGGCTTGACCATCTGGAGCTTAATTTATTTCAGGATCCTTTTGCAAGCCAAATGATCCCAAACCTGTATTAGATTGATTGCCTCATCAGGAGTAGGCAGTGTTTGCCCTTAAAATAGCCCACTGAACCACAGCATATATAAAACGCATACCGTAGATATGATAATTAATGAGTACAACTTGAAAACGTGTGTGAGTGGGTGAGATATTAGGTATGTATGCATGTGTGTGTATATAAAATAATATATTAAAAATCAACAATATCTTTCCAATGAGTCTCTGATTTTTTTTAACAGAGATAGATAGATAGATAGATAGATAGATGATAGATAGATAGATAGATAGATAGATAGATAGATAGATAGATAGATAGATAGATAGATAGATAGATAGATAGTTTAGTTTAGTTTTAGTTTAGTTTTATTAAATTTATACCCCGCCCTTCTCCCGGAGGACTCAGGGCGGCTTACAGCCAGTTTAAAAACAATAATACAATACAATACAAAATTTAAAAGTGATTAAAAATAAATATTTAACTAGGCCGCTTCTACTAAAAATTTTTGTTAAAACCAATTTAAAATACTCCTAGGCCAGTCCTGCCCGCTGAAATAACCAAGTCTTGAGGGCGCGGAGGAAGGAGGGGAGATCCAGAATCACCCGGATCTCTGGGGGCAGCTGGTTCCAGAGGGTGGGTGCTCCGACAGAGAAGGCTCTCCCCCTGGGGGTCGCCAGCCGACACTGTCTGGTTGATGGCAACCTGAGGAGGCCCTCTCTGTGGGAGCGTATCGGCCGGTGGGAGGTGATCTGTGGCAGAAGGCGGTCTCGGAGGTAACCAGGTCCAATGCCATGGTGCGCTTTAAAGATGGTAATCAATACCTTGAAGCGCACTCGGAAGGCCACAGGCAGCCAGTGCAGCTCGCGCAGCAGCGGCGTTACATGGGAGCGACGATAGATAGAGATGATAGATAGATGATGGGTGGGTAGATAGAGATAGATAGATAGATAGATAGATAGATAGATAGATAGATAGATAGATAGATAGATAGATAGATAGATAGATAGATAGATAGATAGATAGATAGATAGATAGATAGATAGATAGATAGATAGATAGATAGATAGATAGGTGGGTGGGTAGATAGATAGAGATAGATAGATAGATGTAGGTAGGTAGACAGACAGACAGACAGACGGACGGACGGACGGGTGGATAGATAGATAGATAGATAGATAGATAGATAGATAGATAGATAGATAGATAGATAGATAGATAGATAGATAGATAGATAGATAGATAGATAGATAGATAGATGATGGGTGGGTAGATAGAGATAGATAGATGTAGGTAGGTAGGTAGGTGGGTAGATATGTAGGTAGATAGACAGACAGACAGACGGGTGGGTGAGTGGATAGAGATAGATAGATAGATAGATAGATAGATAGATAGATAGATAGATAGATGATAGAGATGATAGATAGTTAGATGATTGATGATAGATAGAGACAGGCAGACAAGCAGACAGACATCCCAGATGGCTTTATGCCTAAGACTGGCCTAGAACTCACCATCTCCTGGCTTCTGGCCTTAACCACTAGACCAAACTGGATGTTGCAAGTTGCTGCCTTGATATCCTAACTATGCTGCATTTGTGCTCTGCTCAGCGTCGATTATCATAATTCAGTATTGTCTGGGGATTCTACTTTCATGGATCATTCTGTACTTACCAATTACTTCCATTTCTTTAAAGCAGGGCTTTTCAACCAGTGGAACGGGTGCCACCTGTGGTACATTGGCACCTGGCAGGTGGTACGCGACCATCCTAGAAAAGTGGTAGCTGGGGAGGGGAATGAGCTGAACCGGTGGTAGCACCGCACAAGCCTGAGCGAGAGATGGCTGGAGCTGCAGGGCTGTCGGGGCTCAGTGGAAGCACCAGGATCAGTGCCAGGCTCCAGCTGGAGCTCGGCACTGATCCTGGCACTTCTGCTGAGCCCAGACGAAGCGCCGATCAGCTGGAATGTTGCAGCCTCTCCAGAGTCTTGTGATTTACATTCAGATGCTTGGCAACCGATTCATATTTATGACGGTCACAGTGTCCCAGGGTCATGTGAAGTGACCAAAACCTGCTGCAACCATCCAGCAGACGGGGGGAATAAAAACCAAATCCCCCCATCCCACCCCCACTGCCAATCCTCAACAGAAATGCTCACAACAATGAAAACTTCGGACAGGAGGAAGAGCGCCGCTGGGCGGGTGGGCAGGCAGGTGTCTTGCTCGGCTGTGGCTTGGGGGGCACTTTTTTCAATGTCATTGTAACTTCGAACACTCACTAAGCGAACTGTTGTAAGTCGAGGACTACCTGTACTTAATCACTTTTTTCCTTTTTTTTTTGTTTGGTCATCAAGTTTTTGACACCTTGCTAGGCGACTGGTGGTCCTCGGATGTTGCCATATTCTAAAAGTGGTACAATGGGTGAAAAGGTTGAAAAGCCCTGACCTATGTTACAAGAATCTTTCCAGGTTGACTGCATTGCCTTGGGAACGGTCAGATAAGGCATCAAAGATCCTGGGGGAAGTCAGTCCTATGTCACTTTCCCCAGTTGCAAGAACTCTGAGCTTAGCCCTCTCTTAACACCTCCCTCTAGCCTAGCTGGAGATTGCACCACAGAAGGATCATTATATCCTCCTGAGTCATCTTTCTTTTCCTCTGCTTTTCCAGATGTTTGCACAGATGGATGTCTTGACAACTTCTTCTGTTGTTTTTTTTTTTTCCCCTTGGACGATCTGCAATGATCAGGCAGAGGGAACAGATTGTTCTTTCATTCCCGTATTCTACTATAGTTTCATAGAATTTTAGGTCCATAGAAAACAAGGACAGTTCAGACTCATTGGAGCAAAGGAATGGTATTCATTGAAACCTTATAGATTCATGCCAATAAGCTTATGTTGTAATTTAAAGATTAAAAAGAAAAAGAAAAAGGAAGAGGGAAGGGAAGGAAGGGAAAGGAAAGGGAAGGGAAGGGAAGGGAAGGGAAGAGAAGGGAAGGGAAGGGAAGGAAAGGAAAGGAAAGGAAAGGAAAGGAAAGGAAAGGAAAGGAAAGGAAAGGAAAGGAAAGGAAAGGAAAGGAAAGGAAAGATTGCAAAGTAGTGGACACCATATGGAGAAAAAGGAGAATACGCTCCATCTATTGTGGGGGGAAAAAACAATATGGTGCCCATTTTGACATTGAATGGAGCTGTGCTAATAGAACAAATGGAGAAAGCATCATGGCCAGGAGACTGTACTGGACATTGTTACAGCAACTAAAAGGAGGAGGAGGAGGAGGAGGAGGAGGAGGAGGAGGAG
>NW_015392396.1:10308-12209 GCF_001527695.2 Protobothrops mucrosquamatus | reverse complement strand
GAGAAGGAGGAGGAGGAGGAGGAGGAGAAGAAGGAGGAGGAGGAGGAGGAGGAGGAGGAGTCAATGGCCATTTGTAGCCATCCATCCACTGTGGGAATCAAAGTATCCTTCCATTTTTGTGCCTAGAATATTCTTGCTGCTGTCAACGTATTCAAGTTCCATTTTCCCCCCAAGTTCTTTATCCATTAAGCCCAAAAGAAAAGTCTCTGGTTTTATCTTTATATTCCCTTTAAGAATCTTCCGTATTAAGATGTGAATCCTACTCCAATATATTTCTCCTTTCTAAAGACGTTGCAGCTTTCCCAGAAAATGCATTTTTCGTGAGCCAGATATACTTTCCCAACAGTTGGGACTGAGGAGGGGTGGTCATTAAATTCCTCACCAGATACTTCCTGCGTCACAATAAAACAAGACACGGCAGGTCCCTCAGTATCCAAAGGCTACGGAGAATCCCTCAAGGTGTCTGACTGAAAATAAAATTTCACCTACGATATTTAAATTCATTTGTATGCCTTTGCCTGCCAGGAACATACTGAGGATATGTGAAGATTTGTATTTTGTCATTGTCGTCGCATTCTCGAATGCATCAGAATTGGTACAGAGTATTTTTCCCGTACAATTGAGAAAAGAAGAAAACTCAGATGGTTGAAAAAAAGAGATGGCATCTCATTGTAATGGCAAGCTGCCAATGATCCGGGGAACTGCTGGGGAATCTCAGTTAAAATAAGATACCAGTTTTATATTTTGCCGATCTACAAAGCCTTTAGTACAGCGGTTCTCAACCTGTGGGTCACGACCCTTTTGGGGGTCGAATGACCCTTTCACAGGGGTCGCCTAAGACCATCGGAAAAAACATATTTCCGATGGTCTTAGGAACCAAGACACCGCTCCGCATCCATCTCTGCATGGCCTCCTCCGCCATTGCAGAGAGAGAGACAGAGAGGCACTTTCGCTTCCCTTCTCTCTCTCTCTCAGGCGGACTTACCTCCTGCAGGGCTCCTGATTGGCCTTGTGCCCGGGTGCCCCACCCCCTGGGAGAAGCACGGCCAGGGCCTCATGGCCGTGGAGCCGCCCAGGGAAGCCCCAGGATCCCTGCAGGGAGCAGCCCACTGGAGGCTCCGCTGAGCAGGCCAGCCCTCCCACAAGCCGCGGTCCAAGGGAGACCAGCGCCTGCGATCCTCAGCCAGCCCGACCATTGGGCCCGCTAGCCAGGAAGGCGCGCCAGAGTCCAGGCTGCCGGGAAGGAAGAAGGAGATTCAGCAAAGGTAGGAGAGAAGAGCCACCTCCTGGGGCCCAGCGCTGGTGGCGGCTTCCTTGCCCTCCTCTTCCTCCTCCCCTTCTTCCTCCTGCTGCCCCCAAGGCAGATCGGACGGGCGCCGGGGCAAGAGGGGTGCCTGGGGGGGAGCAGCCGGGCTGGCGGAGGGGCTGGCGGGCCGCGCGGCACCAGCCCTCACCATGGCTCCATCAATGGACAGAAGACGAGGCTGGGCAGCACGGAGTCCGGCAGGGGAGGTAGCTGGGCAGGGGGTGGCAGGGACCCCAAAGATGCAGCAGTGGCTGCTGCCACCAATGGAGCCGCTGCCTCCCGTCCTGCTCGCCCTCCCAGCCTGTTCGGCTGAGGACGTGGCGGAGGCCAGGCCGGGGGCGGCAGGGACCTCCAAGGTCCCTTCCAGCTCTATCCTATCCTATCCTATCCTATCCGATTCTTTTCTATTCTACTGACCTTTGTAGGTATAGACATATCACAGCATCTGAGCATCCTTCAGCAACCTGCCTCATAAATATGCTTGTGAGTATCTTCTAACGGATGATAAAATTGCAAAAAAGAATGTTTGGGTAGGATTACTAAAATAGTGCTCTACATTAATAAGAGAATGTGCTGCAACACATTTCCAGGAGGA
>NW_015392396.1:4469-9059 GCF_001527695.2 Protobothrops mucrosquamatus | reverse complement strand
GTTGAGGAGGAGGAGGAGGAGAGGAGAAGGTTGAGGAGAAGAGGAGGTTGAGGAGGAGGAGGAGGAGAAGAGGAAGAGGAGGAAGAATATCAGGAGGAGGAACCGGAAGAGGAGGTTGAGGACGAGGAGGAGGTTGAGGAGGAGGAGGAGGAGGAAGAGGAGGAGGAGGAGGAAGAGGAGGAAGAGGAAAAGGAGGAGGGTCTGTTCAGTCATGTCTGACATCTGGTGATTTTATGGGCCAGGTCTCTCCACATCTTCCAATCTTGCTCTATTTCTTTGAGTTGTTAAGAAAATTTATATGACTGTCCAATTTGCTCATGGTAAGTCCGGATGGCTTACAAAGATAAATCCCCAATACAAAACCCAATAAACTCTCTCTCTCTCACACACACACACACACACACACACACACACAAACACACACACACATATGCACGCACACACACAGAGTTAGAAATTCAGCTTATATAGCCTACCGATCAAAATAAAGAGTACAGCGCCCGTGGGCCTTGCTGCTTAACTGTCTTAACTGTAACAGGAAACTCTCCTCAGAACAAAAGGACATAGAGTATAACCATAAATGCAGACTTGCACACACTGCCATCTACTGGCTGAATACTACTGTAGTTTGTTGCACAGAAATACATTCCAACATGTATTCCAACATACACAAACACACGGCGACAACAATCAGACTAGCCACTGATGGGCTCCATACCATCTCCAGACCCAGCGTCTTCAGGGCCTTGCAGAGGAATATCAAAGTGAGGGGGTCAATCTTATTTACTCATGGATGATGCTCCACAGGGAGGAGGCTACCATGGAGCAGGACCTAGTTCTTGAACCCACTACATGGACCTCCTTAGGAGAGAGGACTCATAACCTTCCCTGCCTCCCCCTCTGGTAGGTCAGATAGATATAACTGGTAAAAGACGTTTTTTTAAATAAACTCTGTGTAAGTCTTTAAAGGTGACAACCAGCACCTTGAATTGAACCCAGAAACAAATTGGCAGCCAACGCAACTCCCGCAAGAGAGGTAACACAACTATAAATCTGGCCTAGCACAGAATCATGTGGGGCACCACATTGTTCAGGATAGTTATTCAGGATAGGATACCCACAAACCAGCAAGAAAAACTGAAGCTCTATCTGGAAGGTGTGTCCTGGATGCCAGGTCACAGCAGCTCCTACTTCTCTTCTGAAACATCCAGATTCCCCTTCTTTAGACAGACATGCTTCCCTAGGCAGGAAGTGAATGAAACAAGGACAATTAGAGAGCTGGAAGCTAAAAATAATTACAAAGAATGGTTGCAGGAACTGGGCATGTCTAGTCTAATGAACAGCAGGACTAGAAGAGACATGATAGCAGTGTTGCAATATCTGAGGGGCTGCCACAAAGAAGAGGGAGTCAAGCTATTTTCCAAAGGACCAACAGGCAAGACAAGAAACAATGGAAGGAAACTAACCAAGGAGAGAAGCAACCAAGAACTAAGGAGAAATTTCCTCATGGTGAGAGCAATCAACCAATGGCATGGCTTGCCTTCAGAGGTGGTGGGTGCTCCATCACTGGAGGCTTTAAGAAGAGGTTGGAGAGCCATTTATTTGAAAAGGCATAGGTTCTCCTGCTTGAGCAGGGGCTGGACTAGAAGACCTCCAAGATCCCTTCCAACTCTGTTATTCTATGTTTTATGAAACTATTTTTATTCTTGAAATGCTATATTTCTTGCTTTCGGTCCCACAAAGGTTGCTAGCAGTTAATTAGTATTCAAGGTGTAGGTTGCCTCACCTCCAGCCTCAATTCTCACCAAAGCAGTCAATCTTTCTTGACTGGCTGAAGATCTCCAATAGTTTTGTATTCATTTTGGCTTTGGGAAATTTCATTCTGCTGCGGTCACCGAAAACAGGTACTCACCGGAGAATTCTGAGTGTAACAGTTACATTTTAAAAGATGTAAGGGTGTATTTTCTTCAACTTATTCCTGAACACCCACAGACTGCTACAAAACTCCGGTAGTAATTACCTCGGCACAGACTGAAAAATTGAAGAACCGCAGAAAACTAAGACAAGATACCAATTATCTTAGCATTCGTTGATTTCTACCTTCTGTTTCCTGTTCTTCAGTCAGAATGAGAAGACCTGGCCTTTTGACCCACAGCTTCTAATTTTACTCAGTTATTTATTTGCATAACCTCTCATTTGCAATTATTACATTTGCATCTGAATTGCACGCAGGATTCCAAGATTCTGCTAATGAGAGGAACTCTTTTTTTTAACAAGGAAGGAGGGAATGTTGGATTCTGCAATAGACTGAAGAGCTTCTATCTGCTGAGGACAATTATAAATTAAGAAAAAAAATCAGCAAGGAGGCAAGGGGGTGTGAATTCTGGAGAGGGCATTCAAAAAATTGAGAGCAGAGAAGAAAGTGTAAAATAACAATAACAATAACATAATAATAATAATAATAATAATAATAATAATAATAATAATAATAATAATAATAATAATAATGATGATGATGATGATGATGATGATGATGATGATGATGATGATGATGATGATGATGCTCCTGGTGATTGGCTCAAAGTCATCAAGCCAGCTTTCATGCCTAAAGCAGGACTAGAACTCACCGTCTCCTGGTGATTGGCCCAAAGTCACTCAGCTGGCTTTCATGCTTAAGATGGGAGTAGCATTCACAGTCTCCTGTTAATTGGTGTAAAATCACCCAGCTGGCTTTCATGGCTAAGGCAGGACTAAAACTCACTGTCTCCCAGTTTCTAGCCTAGTGCCTTAACTGCCAGACCAAACTCTCTTCAACAGCTGTCTCAACATTAATCAATTGAATTTCTGGCCACTGTACATCACCATCTTCTGAGCAGTTCAAATTTATTTTTCACTTCAATCGCAGATGTGGAAGGGATTTTGGTGATGTCACACTTCTTTGGTGGTGCTATCATTTTTGATGGCACCTAGATAGACTCTGGCCTTAGCCACCAAAATTCATATTTCAACTTAGCTGAGAGAAGTGAAGGGGAGCTCATCAAATTTGCAGATGACACCAAACTGGCAGGAATAGCCAACACCCCAGAAGACAAACTCAGGACCCAAAAAGATCTTGACAAACTTGAACAATGGGCCCTATGATCCAACAAAATGAGTTTCAATGTGGAGAAAAGCAAAGTCTTAACATTTAGGCAGGAAAAACCAAAGGCACAAATACAGATTGGGCAAGACCTGGCTTAAAAACAGTAACTGTGAGAGGGACCTTGGAGTCCGAGTGGACGATCATTGACTATGAGCCAGCAGTGTGCAGCGGCAGCCAAAAAAGCTAATACAATCCTGGATTGTATAAACAGAGGCATAGAATCAAGATCACACAAGGTATTAGTGCTGCTTTATAAAACCCTAGTAAGACCACACCTGAAATACTGCAGCCAATTTTGGTCACCGTATCACAAAAAAGATGTTGAGAATTTGGAAAAAGTTCAGAGAAGAGGGGGGGGGGCAGGTTTTTCTCCAAAGCACCAGAGGGAAGGATGAGAAACAATGGTTGGAAACTGATCAAAGAGGAAGCAACCTGGAATTAAGGAGAAACTTCCTGACAGTGAGGACAATCAACCAGCTTACACCCGAGAAATCGTGGACGCTCCATCACTGGAGATTTTAAAGAAGAGACTAGCCATTCACCTGTCTGTGACCGTATAGGTTCTCCTGCTTGAGCAGGGGGCTGGACTAGATGACCTCCAAGGTCCCTTCCAACTTCTATTCTATTCTATTCTATTCTATTCTATTCTATTCTATTCCATATTTTCTATTCTATTCTATTCTATTCTATTCTATTCTATTCTATTCTATTCTATTCTATTCTATTCTATTCTATTCTATTCTATTCTATTCTATTCTATTCCACTCAATTCCATTCCATATTTTCTATTCTATTCTATTCTATTCTATGCTATGCTATGCTATGCTATGCTATGCTATGCTATGCTATGCTATGCTATGCTATGCTATGCTATGCTATTCCACTCAATTCCATTCCATATTTTCTATTCTATTCTATTCTATTCTATTCTATTCTATTCTATTCTATTCTATTCTATTCTATTCTAAACTGTATTTGGCACCTGATATATATCTTGACGGAGAGGACTGAACTGGCTCCCAGGAAGGATTCATAGGACATAGTTTGATTATGATATGGTTTAACTTGTGAGGTCCACGTATATAAATGAAGATTGTGCTGTTTGAACCCCAAACTCATGATTCCCAATCTATTCTTTATGGCAAAATTGACTCAAAGAAGTCCCTGCGTCCTTCTTCTCCACAGGTCCAAAAACATCAGCAATGCCTACTTCTGCTTGGCTGTCAACTTTTGCGATCAAATCACCCAGTAAGATAGATAGATAGATAGATAATTTAATTTGTATACCGCCCTTCTCCCATAGGACTCAGGGCGGTTCACAGCATATTAAAAACAAATAGTATACACAAAATACAAAAAATACAAAATACAAAAATACAGAAATCCAAAAAATAAACCCCGATAAAAGCCGAATTAAAACCAAATATTACCAGCTGTGTTTCCGATTA
>NW_015392396.1:0-1759 GCF_001527695.2 Protobothrops mucrosquamatus | reverse complement strand
CCCCCCCAGCCTCCCTCATTCCCCCTAAAAAATTTTTAAAACACCCCTTTAAAAATCGTCTTAATTTGGTATTTTTCACTTCCCTATTTGTAGCCGCTGCATGCCACCTCTCGGGGTTCCACACCCCATCCTCAAGGTGGGCCTTTAGAAGTGTACTAGGCCAGGCCTGCGCGAAGGGGGAATCGCGCAAGGCCAGCAGGACAGTCCTAGGGTACATTTCCGCGACAATGTTCTTAAGTCCAGCAGTGGAGATTCAGTGCAGCAGAGGGGGTGGTGGAAACAGGCCCCAGATCTTCACCCGGCACAAGCCTGGCCGGGGCCAGGCCACGCCACAGGTCCCCCCGGTCAAACCCCAGTCCGATCAGGCCGCCAGGTCCCGAAGAGGGCCGCCAGGCTGCTGGAAAAGGACGCCAAGGCCGCCGGAAAAGGCCATCACGGCCAGAAGGGCCGCCAGGACACTGGAGAAGGCTGGCAAGGCCACTGGAAGGCCGCCAGGCCGCTGGAAAAGGCCGCTGAGGCCGCCGGAAAAGGCCACCATGGCCGGGAGGGCCGCTAGGACATTGGAGAAGGCCGGCAAGGCCGCTGGAAAGGCCCACCAAGGCCGCCAGAAAGGGCCGCTGGAAAGGGCCACCAAGATCGTCGGAGAGGCCATCAAGGCCAGGTGGGCCGCCGAGGGTTGCCAGGGCCGCTGGAAAAGGCCGCCGAAGGCCTCCAGAGGGGGCCGCCCAAGAGGGTCGCCAGGGCCGCCCAAGAGGGTCGCCAGGGCCGCTGGAAAGGGCCGCTGGAAAGGGCCGCTGGAAAGGGCCGCCGGCCGCCGGGCCACCGGAAAGGGCCGCTAACAAGGCCGCTGGAAGGGCCGCCGAGGAGGACCGCTGGGGCCGCCGGCGAGGGCCGCTGGAGGGGGCCGCTGGAGCCATCGGGAAGGGCCGTTGAAACACTGGAGCCATCGGGAAGGGCCGTTGGAACGGGCCGCTGAGAGGCCATTGGGGAGGGCCACCGGAGCCACCGAAGAGAACCGCCGGGGCCGGACGGGCCATCAGAGGGGCCGAGGAGGCCGAGGAGGCCGAGGAGGCCGCCGAAGGGGCCGCCGCGGCCGGAAAAGACCGGGAAGGCCAACCAAACACATACCCAGAGTCCCAGCGTCCCCGCGCCTCCTCGCGCACCGAGTCCCGATCCCGGGAGAGAGAGTCACCTGGGGAAGGGTCTCCGGACCTCCGGGGACCTCTAAATCTCCCCTCTGCTGTCTTTTCAAGCTCCGCTGCTACGGAGCTACCCGGAGCTACCCGGAGCCACCCGCCATCTTCAGGCATGCGCAGAATTAAACGATGACTTTTGGGGGCTTTTGCTTCAGAGTTTTTTTCAATGTTGGCAAAGTGCCCTCTATTTCAAGCTCTGTTACTTGGATAGACTTGGATAACCACTGATTTTAAGGGGTTAGGTGCAGGTTTGGATGATCATAAGATGATCATTAACTGTCAAGAAATTTCCCTTTGCTTGGGCGAGTTTCCTGTTTGTGATAAATGCCACTCCATTCATTTTCCTGATGTCATATCCCAAGTGATAGTGAATTCTTCAAACTGAAAACAGCTGTTGTCTAGACAGTGTAATTCATGGATGCCAAGGAGGACACTTTTCAACTTGGCTTTCTCCTATTCAATGACATCCAAAAGGTTGTGGTTCCATCGCTGAGTTATGTTTGACGTATGAGCCGTGGTGGTGCAGTGGTTAGAGTGCAGTTCGGCAGGCGACTTCTGCTGAC
>NW_015392395.1:3115-18514 GCF_001527695.2 Protobothrops mucrosquamatus | reverse complement strand
ATTCCATTCCATATTTTCTATTCTATTCTATTCTATTCCATTTTCTATTCTATTCTATTCTATTCTATTCTATTCTATTCTATTCTATTCTATTCTATTCTATTCTTGTTCCTGTTCCTGTTCCTGTTCCTGTTCCTATTCCTATTCCTATTCCATTCCATATTTTCTATTCTATTCTATTCTATTCTATTCTATTCTATTCTATTCTATTCTATTCTATTCTATTCTATTCTATTCTATTCTATTTTCTATTCTATTCTATTCTATTCTATTCTATTCTATTCTATTCTATTCTATTCCATTTTCTATTCTATTCTATTCTATTCCCCGTTTGGTTTCTCTGGAACATCAACTCTATGAGGTGGATGAAGCTGAGAAAGGGGGAAGATCCTGAAGTTCCCCATGGCAGCTCTGAGCTCGCTTCGCCCCCCCCCCGAGAAAGTCTCCATGAAGACTTGCTTCCAAGTAACTCAAACCCATCAGCTCCACAGCCTCCTTAACATTTGTTAAGTTTATTTGCCGCTTATCTCACCGCGAAGCTATTCTAGGTGGCTTACCATAATAGTCCCAGCTTATCCATCGCCCATCGATCAATAATTAATAATGAATTAACCTATCAGTGAGAACAATCAGTGGAACTCCTTGCCTCCAGAAGCGGTGAATGCTCCATCACTGGAGGCTTTTAAGAAGAGACTGGACAACCGTTTGTCTGAAATGATAGAAGGTTTCCTGCCTGAGCAGGGGGTTGGACTAGATGACCTCTAAGATTCCTTCCAGTTCTGTTATTCTGTTACTTGTGTGAAATGGCAGCAGAGAGCTGGACTGGAAGACCTACAGGGTCCCTTCCGTTACTCTCTTATTCTGAATGGCGTAGGGTCTCCTGTTTGAGCAGGGGGTTGGGCCAGATGACCTCCAAGGTCCCTTCCAGCTAGATTCTGATTGATTACTAACATTACTCAGGAGTCAGTTTCCCGGTAGCCGTTCCGCTCGCCTCGCTGCGCGTTTACACCCAAGTGGAGCCCAGAGACTTAACGGGGCTGCCTGCAAGACCCCCCCATCCCCAACCCCTAACTCTACTCCGGATGGTTACAGACCTGCGGCTGATCCTCGGGGCGAGCCCGACCGAATCCGGGGCTCCCTCCCAGGCGGACGTGGGCTAGGCGGCTCCCCCCGCGATCGCTGTCCCTTCCCACGGAACCCCCCCGCCCCCCCTCCCGCGATCTCCTCGGCTCCGGCCCTGGGGAGGCTCGGCCCGGACGCCCAGCTGCAGCTCTTTGCCGGAGGCCGAAGCAGCTGGACTGCTGCTGCTGCCGCCGGCGAAACATCTGGCGGCGGGGCGGGGTCGCTCCGCGGCGGCCGGGAACGAACCTCGGGAGAGTCAGCGGCGCCGCTGGCCCGGCTCCTTCGGGAGCGACCCGGTCGGCTCCGCCACCGCAGCTCCACCACCGTTTGCGGGCTTCGGGAGATCCCTGGCCGTCTGATTTAGAATAGAATAGAGCTGGAAGGGGCCTTGGAGGTCTTCTAGTCCAGCCCCCTGCTCAAGCAGGAGATCCTATACCAGTTCGGACAAGTGACTGTCCAGTCTCTTCTTAAAAACCTCCAGTGTTGGAGCGTTCACCACTTCTGGAAGCAAGCTGTGCCATTTATTAATTGTTCTAGCTGTCATAAATTCTTCCTTGGTTGCTTCTCTCCTTCATTAGTTTCCACCTGTTGCTTCTTGTCCTGCCTTCAGGTGCTTTGGAGGATAGAATAGAACAGAATAGAAAAGAAAAGAATAGAAAATAGAATAGAACAGAAAACAGAACAGAACAGAATAGAATAGAATAGAATAGATAATGGAATGGAAGAGTAGAATAGAATAGAATAGAATAGAACAGAATAGAAGCTGGAAGGGACCTTGGAGGTCTTCTAGTCCAGCCCCCTGCTCAAGCAGGAGAACCTATACCATCTCAGACAAGTGACTGTCCAGCCTCTTCTGGAGGCAAGCTGTTCCACTGGTTAATTGTTCTCACTGTCAGGAAGTTTCTCCTTAATTCCAGGTTGCTTCTCTCCTTGATCAGTTTCCAATCGTTGTTTCTTGTCCTGCCCTCTGGTGCTTTGGAGAATAAATTGACCCCCTCTTCCATGGCGAGCAGGCGAAGGGAGGAAGAAGAAGGGAGCAGTGTTCTGATACTTGAGGGGCTGCCCCAAAGAAGAGGGTTTGTGTATGTGTGTCGAGCTATTCTCCAAAGTGCCTGAAGGCAGGACAAGAAGCAACAGGTGGAAACTAATCAAAGAGAGAAGCAACCTGGAACTAAGGAGAAATTTCCTGACACTGACAACTATTAACCGGTGGAACAGCTTGCCACCAGAAATCGTGGGTGCTTCATCACTGGAAGTTTTGAAGAAGAGACTGTCTGAAATGGTCTAGGGTCTCCTATTTAAGCAGGGGGCTGGACTAGAAAACCTCCAAGGTCCCTTCCAGTTCTATTCTGATTGATTGATTGATATGAAGAACGGTTGCAGGATTTGGGTATGGCCAGTCTAGAGAAAGAAAGACTAGGGGGGACATGATAGCAGTCTTGCAATGTCTGAGGGGCTGCCCCAAAGAAGAGGGGGGGGGGTGTCCACCTCGAGGCAGGACAAGAAGCAACGGATGGAAACTAATCAAGGAGAGAAGCAATCTAGAATTAAGGAGAAACTTCCCAACAGTGAGAACAATTAACCAGTGGAACAACTTTGCCTTCAGAAGTTGTGGGTGCTCCATCTTTGGACGTTTTTAAGAAGAGACTGGACAGCCACCTGTCTGGAACGATATAGGATTTCCTGCCTGCGCAGGGGGTTGGACTAGAAGACCTCCAAGGTCCCTTCCAGCTATGTTATTCTGTTATTCTATCCCCTGTTGCTGAAACGTTTCCTCCAGAAGAGAAAGTCAGAGGGGGAGATGGGGTAGAGGACCCCTGAAGGGGGTTGAAGGTGATATTGAGTGATTGGTGAGGATAACACCCCCCCACCCACCCATGGTGTGCCAGTGGGAACTGTCACCCTGTGAAGGGGAAAGGATCGGGGTCAACTAGAATGAGTCTCAAGACCTATTCAGCCCATGCCACAATTACAATCACACACCCCCATGTGGTGTAAAAACATATTGCAAAGATTAAACCCGCAACACCACAGATTTAAATGTCTATGGAGATTCTCCGTCATCCAGGTCAGGGCTGTCCCAAAGATGCTTTTTCAAGAGGCAACTGGACTTTCTTGTTTTTTGATTCTCATACAAGAAGCTTCTTCAGCTCTGACTGGGTGGTGGGGAATGGACAGCTGGTCATTTGCATCCTTTTACAGGGTTGTTGAGGCCACTTGGAGGTTTACCTGTGTCCCCAGGGTCACCTGAGTGGTGCAAATGGATGTGGAGCCTCCATGGAACTGCTGAGAGGACTGTGTGGTGGACTGGAGATGGACGATGTGGTCAGCAGTTCCCAGGAGGCTCCACCCCCATTTGCACCACTCAGGTGACCCCCGAGGACACAGATGTTGGAAACGGAATTAAAACACCAAAAAAATTGGATTGGTAAAAAAAAAGAGTTTTATTCTGCAGAAAAATAGAAAAGCGTTCTGCAAAGCGCGGTGGATCCTGGTGAGAGACTTCAACAGGAAGTTCTAAACCAGAGACCACATGCAAGCATTCAAATTATAATAATAATAATAATAATAATAATAATAATAATAATAATAATAATAATAATAATAATAATAATAATAAAGTTGGAATTGACCTTGGAGGTCATCTAGTCCAACCCCCTGCTCAGGCAGGAAACCCTAGACCATTTCAGACAGATGGCTGTCCAGTCTCTTCTTAAAAACTTCCAGTGTTGGAGCATTCACCGCTTCTGGAGGCAGGTTGTTCCACTGGTTAATTGTTCCCACTGTCAGGAAGTTTCTCCTTAGTTCTAGGTTGCTTCTCTCCTTGATGAGTTTCCATCTGTTGCTTCTTGTCCGGCCTTCAGGCGCCTTGGAGAATAGCTTGACTCCCTCTTCTTTGGGGCAGCCCCTGAGATACTGGAAGGCTGCTATCCTGTCCCCCCTCGTCCTTCTCTTCGTTAAACTGGACATACCCAATTCCAGCAACTGTTCCTTATATGTTTTAGCGTCCAGTCCCCTGATCCTCTTTGTTGCTCTTCTCTGTACTCTTTCTAGAGTCTCAGCATCTTTTTTACATCGTGGTGACCAAAACTGGACGCAGCATTCCAAGTCTGTTCTTATCAGGGCATTATAAAGTGGTATTCACACTTCCCGTGATCCTGATTCTATCCCTCTGTTAATGCAGCCCAGCACTGTGTTGGCCTTTTTGGCAGCTGCAGCACACGGCTGGCTCCTATTTAAGTGATTGTCCACTAGGACTCCGAGGTCCCTCTCACAGTTACTACTATTGAGCAAGGTACCCCCTATACTATACCTGTACATTTGGTTTTTCTTGCCTAAATGTAGAATCTTACTTATATACAGTTCTATCGCGATGACCGTTCCCTCCCCTTCGGTCCCATTTCATAGGCCCTCTGGGTTTACAATCTGTCCGAGACGCCTACTCAGAATACATTATCCCTCCCTTCATTTGATTACATCAATTCAAATTTCTCCCCATCCTTTTGTCCTGTTTACCATCCCCCTTTTAAGGATCAATTGTTTAGCTTAAGTGTCTCCTATAGCCAAGCTTCCTGGAATTCAGTGCCTACGTGCAGTTTCGGCTTGACTAATCCATTATTTGTTAAACCACCGAAACCTTTTATTTTTAAACTTCTTTGTTGCTCACACAGACAAGCCTCCAAGGGGCCTCAACCACTCTCTTCAAGAAGGCAAATGACCAGCGGTCTGCAAGGAGTATAAATCCTTCCATTTCTCCACCGTCCAGTCGAAGCCGAAGAAGCTTCTGGGATGAGAAGCGAAAAGTCTTCAAAGGAAAAACAAGGAAGTCCAGTGGCCTTGTGAAAAAGCACCTTTGGGTCATTGCCCAGAGTCAAGCTTCACCATTGACACGTTCTCCTTTCCTCTGAATGAGGCCGGCTGTGTCCACGCCCGCCGTCCTTTCCCTGGCATTGCCCAGGCGCCCGGGAGCGCCAGGGCAGGGCCAACTCAGGCTCCGTTCGTCCTGACCACAGGGTCCCTTTGGCCTTTCCAGGCCAGGAGAAAAGAGCAGAGACCTCCCCACAATAAAAACCGCCTTTCTCTCTTCGAGCTGGGATAGTCCTGCCAGAAAAAAAAGCATTTGGAGAGTGGAAAAAAAGAGACTCCCACATTTGTGAAAAGCCCTTTCTTTTTTTGGGGGGACAACAATCCCGCCATTCATCCTCCCTCCCCTTCGTTTACAAGAGCTTTTTCATCCCCTTCCTTGCCGTTGCCCTCCGTTTGGCTCCTTCGGTTTCCGCGATGTGGCTTTGCTTACATGCTCTGCCAAAAAGCTTCCCCCCCCCCCACCAGCTCAGCTGGAGCGCACTGGAGAGGGCTGGAATGGCCCAAATGAAAGCCCCAGCATTGTTTTAAACTGGAGTTTTTGTCCTGAGTTTCCGCCATTTAAACCCGTCTCCCTTTAAAGTCAGATTTGGGGCTTCGGATCTGGCGCCTGGGACCGGCCTGCGAACTTTTAAGTTTTGGGGGGTTCAGAATACCAATGGCACAGGTGCTCCCACAACCTGGCATTTCAGTTCAGGTGTTTTGCCAGCTGCAAACTCAGAATCAGAATAGAGCTGAAAGGGACTTTGGAGGTAATAATAATAATAATAATAATAATAATAATAATAATAACAATAATAATAATAATAATAATAACAACAACAACAACAACAATAATAATAACAACAACAACAGCAACAACAATAACAACGATGATGATGATGATGATGATGATAATGATAATAATAATAATAATAATAACAACAGCAACAACAATAACAACAATGACAACAATGATGATGATGATGATAATAATGATAATAATAATAACAACAACAACAACAATAATAATAAAGTTGGAAGGGACCTTGGAGGTCATCTAGTCCAACCCCCTGCTCAGGCAGGAAACCCTATACCAGGGGTAGGCAACCTTGGCTCTTTTATGACTCGTGGACTTCAACTCCCAGAATTCCTGAGACAGTGGCTCAGCTTGGAAACCTCTCCCTTTCCCCTCAGCATGGCTGGCTCAGGAATTCTGGGAGTTGAAGTCCACGAGTCATAAAAGAGCCAAGGTTCCCTACCCCTGACCTATACTATTTCGGACAAATGGCTGTCCAGTCTCTTCTTAAAAACCTCCAGTGTTGGAGCATTCACCGCTTCTGGAGGCAGGTTGTTCCACTGGTTAATTGTTCTAACTGTCAGGAAGTTTCTCCTTAGTTCCAGGTTGCTTCTCTCCTTGATGAGTTTCCACCTATTGCTTCTTGTCCTGCATTCAGGTGCTTTGGAGAATAGCTTGACTCCCTCTTCTTTGGAGCAGCCCCTGAGATATTGGAAGACTGCTATCATGTCCCCCCTCATCCTTCTCTTCGTTAAACTAGACATACCCAATTCCAGCAACCGTTTCTCGTCCTGCCCTCTGGTGCTTTGGAGAATAATTTGACCCCCTCTTCTTTGTGGCAGCCCCTCAAATACTGGAATGCTGCTATCCTGTCCCCCCTGGTCCTTTTTTTCTCTAGACTGGCCATTCCCAAATCCTGCAGCCGTTCCTCATATGTTTTTGTCTCCAGGCCTTTGATCATCTTAGTTTCTCTTCTTTGCACTTTTTCCAAAGTCTTAACATCATTTTTATAACTCTTCTAGGGTGGGATTGTGTGTTGTGTAGTTTCTGGCTCAAACCTCTCAAAATTACAAATTGGATGGTTTGTCCTTTGAGCACCAAGGTCATCCATGTAACCCCCCACCCCACAATCCTCCCAAAGATGGCTTTTCAAAAGGCAACTGGACTTTGTTTTTCCCTTGAAGACATTTCGCTTCTCATCCAAGAAGCTTTCTCAGTTCTGACTGAATGGTGGAGAATGGAAGGATTTATATTCCTTGCTGACATCTGGTCCTTAACAAACTTTCTAAAAGTCGTTGAGGCCACTTGGAAGCTTATCTGTGCCTTTATCCAAGTGGCCTCAATGACTCTTAGAAAGGGTGTTAGGACCAGATGCCAGCAAGGAATATAAATCCTTCCATTCTCCACCCTTCAGTCAGAACTGAGGAAGCTTCTTGGATGAGAAGTGAAGCATCTTCAAGAAAAAGCAAAGAAAGTCCATTTGCCTTTTGAAAAAGCACCTTTGGCACAACCATGACCTAAATGACTGGAAATCTCCATAAATGTGATCTCCCCGATCCCTCTACTGATATTTATAACGTGAAACTCATCAGCTAAAGATAGAAAAGCTAATAATCCATTTGTATACATAAGAGGAATGCAGACCATCATTTCCCCAAGAAACAGGGAACCCCTTTCTAAAATCCACCCACTTCAAGGAAAGAGTTCCAAAGGATTTTTAAGAGTGCAGAGAAGAGCAACAAAGATGATTAGGGGGGCGGAAGCTAATGAAGAGAAGGACGAGGGGGGACATGATAGCAGTCTTCCAATATCTCAGGGGCTGCCCCAAAGAAGAGGGAGTCAAGCTATTTTCCAAAGCCACCAGAGGGCAGGACGAGAAACAATGGTTGGAAACTGATCAAGGAGAGAAGCAACCTGGAATTAAGGAGAAACTTCCTGACAGTGAGGACAATTAACCAGTGGAACAGCTTGCCACCAGAAGTTGTTGGTGCTCCATCACTGGAGGGTTTTAAGAAGAGACTGGACAGCCATTTGTCTGAAATGGTATAGGGTTTCCTGCCTGAGCAGGGGGTTGGACTAGAAGACCTCCAAGATCCCTTCAAGCTCTATTCTGATTGATTGATTGATTACCAATTGGTGTAGGGATAGGACAACTTAACTCGCCTTGACCAACTCACCATGCCTTAGGACAACCTGCTGCAGGAGAAGAGTTACGCTAATATTGAAGAAATGGTGGAATAGAATGATTAAAGAAAAGTTGAAAAAGGAGGACAGAATGAAATGTGAATGACAATTTTTTTTATTTTTAATGATTAAATTGAATTGTTGAATTGTCCAATGACGAGTTGTCCCATTCCATCCCCCCGGCCCCATCAGTGCTCATAGTGCCTCAATGAATGATGGCCCAGGCCAAACACCGTCTCGTGTGCTTCATGTAGGTCACATGCCCTACTTCATCTCGACCTGCAGGTTCACTTGCTGTGGGGATTAACCAGAAGAGACACAAACATGTTTTTCCTTTTCTGTTGTATGAGAAGAAGCCATTGCTCAGTGGGGGAGGACAACTATTTTTCCTTGCAATTATCAGAGGGACAGTAATTCTGAATGTATCCCTCGTGGATTTCTACCTAGAGAAAAATCTCTCCAGGATAAAATCTGTTTCAAATTTCTCCAGCTGGGGTGAAAATAACACCTCACCTTGTCTTGCAAGGAACCCACTGCTGGGTTTGTGGACCTTGGATCTCTCTTGGATCACAGCCCAGAGACAGGTAAGAGGAAGCCTGAGTGACACAAATTCGTCCTGGGGCCACCCAGGTGGCACGGCTTGTCTCTCTCTTGTGCTAAAGCTCTGCCGAGATTTCAAGGCCTCCCTGCAATTTTTCTTCACAAACCTGGATTTCTCACCTGGGGGGGGAAGGTGACAAGGATGGCTGGGCTGCCTCTCCTGCTGCTGCTGCTGCTCTTCTGGCTCCTGCCTCCGGCTGCTGCTAAGAGGATGCCATCCGTGTGTGTGTTGACAAACCCTTTCCAGACTCAGGAACAATGGGACTACTACAGGTCTGGTGACCTCATTCTTGGTGCCAATTTGAACCTGCAATCCTTTGACCCCTTAAATCTTGGAGACTATAAAAAAAGGCTGTTCTCACCTGTGTTCGGAAAGGAGTAAGTTTCACCCGGAGGGGAAAGAAGTAGAGCGTTACATGCTCTGTTTGGGACTCTAGGAAACTCTTCTTCTTGAGAGGTTTGCAATTTCCTAGTGTAGTTGAGATGTTTGTACTTTTCTCAGTAAAAAGCCAAATTCATAAAATAGGCTAGAATTCCCCAATCTTTCCAGAACTCTCCATCAGGAAGATGGTAACGTGTACAGTGTAAGGAGGGACAACGCCTTAGATCTTGTGTTGGTCTAATGAAGTAGTTTACTTATAACATCAACTTGGACTGAAAGCCATGCCGGAAGACTCAAGGAAAAACTGAAAGCTTTTCCAGTGTGGGGGTACTGTAAGAATGATAAAACTCAGTTTTGGAATCAGCAGAGCTCATGAATAATGGCTTTCTCACCGGTACGTTCAGCAATTTTATCAGACCTGAAGAAGCTGCTTAAAAGAGACCCAAACTGATTAGGGTGGAAGAAGAGGAATTGGGAAGGATTGGAGCCACTGGATCAAAGTCAAAGGGGGGGGGGGAGAGGACAGAAGGGTATAACATGGTCCGTGATTTGGATGGACAGGCTTTTCTGCTTGTTCATAAAAGTATAAAATGTTAATCAAGGAAGATCCTTAATAAACAAGCTTTATGAAACTAAAAATAAAAGGCAAGACTGACTCCATCAAGACACAGAAGCTGTCCTGTAATGTTCCTCAATGTCTATGTATTCTCTTGTTTAGAATCCTATCCTATCCTATCCTATCCTATCCTATCCTATCCTATCCTATCCTATCCTATCCTATCCTATCCTTCTTCTCTTCTCTTCTCTTCTCTTCTCTTCTCTTCTCTTCTCTTCTCTTCTCTTCTCTTCTCTTCTCTTCTCTTCTCTTCTATTCTATTCTATTCTATTCTGTATTCTCTTCTAGTCTACATTCTATATTCTACATTCTATATTCTACATTCTACATTCTATTCCACTCCACCCATTCTAAAGATTTTTATCATCATAGCATCGTAGCCAAGAACTACCAGCAGTTCCTGGCCTTCACGTTTGCAGTCAGAGAAGTCAACAAGGATCCAGGTCTCCTGCCCAACATCACCCTTGGCTTCCACATCTATGACAATCACAAATTGGAGAGAAGGATTTCCTTTTACAGCCTCTTCCTGCTCTCCACACGAAGAGAAATGGTTCCGGGTTACAAATGTGACCGGCAGGACCCTTTGCTCTCTGTCATTGGAGGTCTCAACCCCAAATCCTCAAGGCTGATGGCCTCCATCTTCAGCCTCTTCAAGGTCCCACAGGTAAGGGGGCTCCATTTGGAGTAGACAAACCACAGAAGCACTTATGGATATTGTCAATCCAGGCCATGGTTGTCCCAAAGGTGCTTTTCAAAAGGTAACTGGAGTTTTCTTGGTTTTCTCCTTGAAAATGTTTCAGTTCTCATCCAATAAGTCACAAGTTCTGAGGGCTTCTTTGACGTGCTTTAGGAATCAAGGAAGTCCTCAGAGGTTGTGGCTTCCAACTTCCTCAGATCCAGCAGGAGCTCCTCCGTAACAGACAAAGAAGCGAACAACCAACGGAGCAATGTTGTCATCCCAAATGTTGCAAGAATATCTGAAGCCACAGGAGGATTTTCAACCAACACAACATACATGCACACTTTAAACCCAATAATACATTAAGGCAGAAGCTTATCCACCTCAAGGATAAAACACTCAGACCCAAATTGAGCAATCTGGTATATGCAGTAGAATGTAGTAGGGACACATTCAGATCTGTACATTGGAGAAACAACCACTTCACACACACATGGCACAACACCGGAGAACAAACTGGAGGCTAAAGCATATAAGGAAAGGCTGCTGGAATTGGGTATGTCTAGTTTAATGAAGAGAAGGATGAGGGGGGACATGATAGCAGTATTCCAATATCTCAGGGGCTGCCCCAAAGAAGAGGGAGTCAAGCTATTTTCCAAGGCGCCTGAAGGCAGGACAAGAAGCAATGGATGGAAAGTAATCAAAAAGAGAAGCAACCTGGAACTAAGGAGAAACTTCCTGACAGTTAGAACAATTAACCAGTGGAACCACCTGCCTCCAGAAACGGTGAATGCTTCCAACACTGGAAGTTTTTAAGAAGAAACTGGACAGCCATTTGTCTGAAATGGTATAGGGTTTCTTGCCTGAGCAGGGGGTTGGACTAGATGACCTCCAAGGTCCCTTCCAACTTTATTATTATTTTTATAAACCCATCAGGACAAGATTCACAGTCCATCTGCATTTGAAAGACAAAGTCCACATTCTGGACAAAGAGGACCGCTGGTTTGAAAGAGGGCTCCAAGAGGCCATCTAGTTTAAAATCGAACAGCCCTCTCTCAACAGAGGGGGAGGAATAATAATAATAATAATAATAATAATAATAATAATAATAATAATAATAATAATAATAATAATAATAATAATAAAGTTGGAAGGGACCTTGGAGGTCATCGAGTCCAATCCCCTGCTCAGGAAGGAAACCCTGTACCATTTCGGACAAATGGCTGTCCAGTCTCTTCTTAAAAACTTCCAGTGTTGGAGCATTCACACCTTCTGGAGGCAGGTGGTTCCACTGGTTAATTGTTCTCACTGTCAGGAAGTTAGGACACCACCTATCTCCTGTGTACAGCAAAGTCCCTTTAGCAGTTCCAAGAAGGCTCCACACCCATTTGCACTATTAAGGTGATCCTGAGGGCACAGATAAATCTCCAAGTGACCTCAGTGACTCTCAGAAAGAGTACTAACAACCAGAGGATTGCACGGAGTATAAATCCTTCCATTCTCCACCATACATTCAGAGCTGAGGAAGCTTCTTGGATGAGAAGCGAAATGTTTTTATTCAAGGAAAAAAAACAAGAATGTCCAGTTGCCTTTTGGAAAAAGCACCTTTGGGACAACAGAAGTCAACTGTGATTTGAGGGTGGGGCACGTCAGGAGTACGTGATTTAGATAATCCATCATGCAGTTCAGACATGTCAAACTCGTGACGTCAGGCTATGTATCGGGACGGTTTTGCCATTGCCGGCAATGCGGTGGGCACGGCTTCTGCATCCGGCCTGCGGGCCAGCAGTTTCAAACCCCTGATGTAGTTGAATTGATTTTTATGTTTTTTGTGTGCAGATAAGTTTTAATCTAACCTCAAGAGATAGATCATGAAATATTTCTGAATGCTGTACTAACCTATTTTTCATAAAAGTGTAGCTACTGTTTCCACACAGCTTATTCTTTGTATCAGGGGGATGATTTGTTCTGTTATCTTCTGACATGTCACAACCAGGCAAAATGTCCCAAAACTGCTTTTTCAAGAGGCAACTGGACTTGCTTGTTTTTCTTTGAAGACATTTTGCTGCTCTGAGGAAGCTTTTCATCCAAGATGCTTCTTTAGAGCTGAGGAAGCTTCTGGGAGGAGAAGCGAAACATCTTCAAAGAAAAACAAGGAAGTCCAGTTGCCTGTTGAAAAAGCACCTTTGGGACAACCGTGATCTGGATGACCGAAAAACTCCGTAGACCAGTGGTTCTCAACCTGTGGGTTGGGACCCCATTTGGGGTAGATCGACCATTTCACGGGGGTCTCCAAGCAAGGCTGTCCGCCATTTTTTTTGTCCGACATTTTTTTGTCCGACATTTTTTTGTCCGACATTTTTTTCCCCTTTTCCGGCGGGTGCCTTACCTCCCTTGGGGTGGGCCAGCTGGTGGTCGGCCTGCTCCGTCTCTGCCACTTGCCAGCTACGCCTCGGCCGGCGCAGGGGGCGGAACCACGCATGCGTGGCGCTCCCGGGCAGGGAAAGTCCTCGACTTACGACCAGTTGGGTAGTCCTCGACTTACGACCGGTTTAGTCCTTGACTTATGACCGGTTTAGTCTTCGACTTACGACCGGTTGGGGTCGCGGCATTAAAAAGGTTGAGAACCACTGCCGTAGACAATCAGGCAAACTATGATAACTGCTGGTTCTTCCCAAGAAGGGAAGAAGCTTAAGCTGGCCACTCAGAGGGACTCAGGCTGATTGGTGGGACAAGAAACCAAGAAAACAAATGGTGGTGACCTGCTAAAATCAACATAAATTCTTTCTTTCAAAGAAGAATCTCACTTTCTCCAGCTCGGGGTTGGCTTGGAGTCCACTCGGGAAGACAGAAGAGTTGATCCTTCCTTCTTCCGGATTAACCCCAAGGAATCCACTCAATATGTGGGTTTAGTCCAGCTGCTCCTGCACTTCCAGTGGAACTGGGTTGGGCTGGTGGCCCCTGAAAATGACGATGGAGAACGTTTCGTCTCGTCTCTGATGCCGATGCTGAAGGAGAAGGAGGTCTGCCTGGCCTTCAGCAACATATTCATTTCTGATAATATTGCCAAGTTGGATTTTAATTCCCTTCTGAAAACTTTATTTAAAGCTGAAGTGGTTATTCTCTTTGGAGACTTCAGAAATGTTTCGGAGTTCCTGATCTGTTTGAAGAGACATTTTGAATCTACAAAGTCATGGTTTTGGACAGTTTGGATAATAACTTCCCATTGGACATTTGCTGCGATAGGATATCCGTACCGTTTGAGACCTTTGGTGCCCTTGCACGGGTCTCTGCAGTTTAGGGACCACGCTGGTGAGGTCTCGGAATTCAGCCCCTTCCTCTTATCTTTAGACCCTTTGAACCCACAAGGGGACGTCTTTCTCCCACTGTGGTGGGAAAGGGTCTTTAACTGCCTGTTCCACGAACAAGATATGCTCCTTTCACAATGTACAGGCAAGGAGAATTTACAGGATCTGCCCTCTTATGTGTTTGAAACAAGCATGACGGGTGAAAGTTACAACATCTACAACACCATTTATGCTGTGGCACACGCACTGCAGGCCGTGCTTGGATCAGGAGGGCGACCATTCATGATGAGGCTTGGAAAGAGGATCTCCAGTGTCCAGTCATGGCAGGCGATCTCTTCAAAAGTCCAGCCATGGCAGGTAATCTCTGAGACTTTTTATCCAATCCAATAGAGAGGAAGCTTTCTTTTAGGTATTTATTGAATCACTCATTAAATACCTGCAATCCAACATACAAATGTATCTGAGAACAGATTAAAACAGGACTTATTAAAAATAATACAAATTGAGTTTAATCTTTTGTTGAAAGCGGGCGTAGGGGGAGGAGAAGAGAAGTAAACCCAGCCATTTCTCCTTATGATCCTGATAGAAAAGACCTTCCTCTAAAGATCTGGAAGGTCTTGGATGCTTTATTGAGTTTCCGGCAGTGGCCATTCCACGCAGGACGTGTCAGCTCAGAGCCTGAGGACCATCTGGGTGCTTTTGTGCAAGAAGCTTCAATGGGTCAGTTGAAGTCCTAGTGGGCACATTTGCAGAATCACCTCAGTTTCCCTCAGGGTGACGCCCGAACCCAACCTGCAAGTTCATTTTCACCTTGGTTGATGTTTCTATGGGTTAGCCTCCTGTGTGACCCCCCCCCCACCTTTGTTTAGTTTGCCATTTGTTGCCTTGAGAGTCACTTTATCAGTTAGATGGGTGGCACAGAAATTAAACAAATAGCTAGTTGTGTAAAAGTGGCCTCTGTCAACCTCAGCGCACACAGCTGGACTCAGAGTGGTCTCCATTTTATTTACTTACTTGTAGTGTCCTGATGGTGGAAAACGACCTAGTGGCCCGTCTAATCTGCCCTTTGAGTGTCTTGTTTTTGTTTTGTTTTTAATTTATTTTTAAAATTATTTTGTTATGATCTTATTTTTTAATTTTTGTCGGACAATTGACATGTGTTTATTCCAACCATGTTTAAACTCAGTTTCTGATGAGACCAATGATGAAAGATTTCCTGGTCTGAAATGTATTAATAATAATAATAATAATAATAATAATAATAATAATAATAATAATAATAATAATAATAATAATAATAATAATTGGAAGGGACTTTGGAGGTCATCTACAACCCCCTGCTCAGGCAGGAAACCCACACCATTTCGGACAAATGGCTGTCCAGTCTCTTCTTAAAAACTTCCAGTATTGGAGCATTCACCGCTTCTGGAGGCAGGTGGTTCCACTGGTTAATTGTTCTCACTGTCAGGAAGTTTCTCCTTAGTTCTAGGTTGCTTCTCTCTTTGGTTAGTTTCCATCCGTTGTTTCTTGTCCTGCCTTTGGAAAATAGCTTGACTCCCTCTTCTTTGTGGCAGCCCCTGAGATATTGGAACACTGCTATCCTGTCCCCCCTCGTCCTTCTCTTCATTAAACTAGACATCCCCAATTCCAGCAACCGTTCCTTGTATGTTTTAGCCTCCAGTCCCTTAATCATCTTTGTTGCTCTTCTCTGTACTCTTTCTAGAGTCTCAGCATCTTTTCTACATTGTGGTGACCAAAACTGGATGCAGTATTCCAAGTGTGGCCTTACCAAGGCATTGTAAAGTGGTATTAATACTTCACGTGATCTTGATTCTATCCTATCGTATCCTATTTATTCGTTTGTTT
>NW_015392395.1:0-2905 GCF_001527695.2 Protobothrops mucrosquamatus | reverse complement strand
TGCCAGAGAGAAAGTCTCCTTCTCAGAAAATGGACTGGGATCAGCTCAATATGATCTTATCAACTGGGTTCTCTTCCCTAATCAATCTTTTGTCCCCATGAAAGTTGGTCAAATTGATCCTGGGTCTCCCTCAAGAAAGGAGTTCACCATTAAGTCCAATGCAATCATCTGGGCCACACTGGTGAGCTGGAAGGAAATACCTTAATTTTAGGGAAATTTCTTGGGGATACGGATTTCCCTTCTAACTCAAAACAAGTTTATTGAATCAGAAAATAGGGCAGCCGTTTAGTGAAAAACCTGCCTTGCATGTGACACGTTTGGTGACTGACAGGTTCCAGAAGGGGCGGGATTGGGGAAACCATCGGATTGAAAGCCAGATGCAGCTGGTACAGTTGACAGTGATCACCATGGACCATTCCCACGCAGATGACTCCTCCTGATTCTTTGTTTTGGAAAACTGTAGCTCAGCGTCACAAGCCTTCCTTAGCATGCCGAAGTCCCAGTCCCCATTAGTGGTGAGGGGGTGAAGGTTCGTTCTCCCAGCTTGTGGGTTGATTTTTGAACGTTTCGTTACCAAGCTAGGTGACCTCTTCAGCGGAGTTTAGGGGATGTCCCTGTCCTTCTGCTTATAAAGGCTTCAGGTGTGGGTGTATCAAGTGAGGGTCTTGTGATGGGTCAGGTGTAAGTCATCAGTGAGTGGGTTGGGGGTGGCCTGGCCTAAATCCCTCATGAGCTTTTCATGATGATTGATAGACCACGGTGAACCGTTTGTTTGGAAGTCTTTCTGGAGAGGGAAGCAGGAATATGGAAAAGAATAAAAGAAGCATGTTCATTGCTTGTGCCATCTCAAGCATTTTCCTTTTCTCTTTTAGATGGCGCCCTTTGCCAGGTGTGGCATGAAGAGGTGCCATGCAGGAGAGAGGAGAAGCCTTCCAGAGGGCAAGCAGGTTTGCTGCTACCAATGTGACGCTTGTCCAGAAGGGACCATTTCTAATCAGAGAGGTAGATCACTCTTCAAATGTAGATCTTTGAGGATCACGTAAGCCATTCCGTAGATCTAAATATTGATATTTAAATAAACTCTGGTACAATTTACGCGTCTCAAAGTATTCATAGTTTTTCAGCTGAACCTTACAGTTTATGTATCTAAAGTGGTCCTGTCCCCACAGGCTACCTTTCCCATTCTTGAATTCAGGGTACAACGTACGAGTACACTACTGTCCTCCCATTCACATATTCCTTTGGGAAAACCAACCAGCAATGTTTTCCTGCAGTTGTGGGATGTGTGGTTCAAGCTTTAATTGTTATTATTTACCATGTGTGCTGCTTCCTTCAGTACTATCAATCTCCCTGGAAATTGCTAGACCTGTGAGACAGATCCATCTATATATGTCTGCTAATTTTTTTCTGCAAAAAGAAAAAAAGAAGTCTGATGGAGTGGATTTGAAGTTTCAATCAGAATAAAGCTGGAAGAGACCTTGGAGGTCTTCTAGTCCAACCCTCTGCTCATGTTTATACAACCAAGGGTTGTATTAGCTCTTTTGGCTGCTGCTGCACACTGCTGGCTCATAGTCAAGTGACCATCCATTAGGACTTCCAGGTCCCTCTCACACTTACTATTTTTGAGCCTAACCTGTACTTGCACCTTTGATTTTTGCTGCCTAGGTGTAAAACCTTGCTTTTCTCTACAAAGCAGAGAAGCTGAGCCAAAAGTTCTCTGTCCTATTTTGGACCTTTTCCTCTCATGAATATCATGAGTGCATAATTCTATTCTCTCCCTCTCTCTCTCCCTCCCTCCCTCTCTCTCTCTCCCCTCCCCCCTCTTTTCTCAACAAACACCCAAACTGATAATGTATGCACACCACAAAAGAGCAGGCGTTCTCACTGAAGATCTATCAGTCTTCTGGGGATACTAATATAAAGTAGGAAAAAGGTTGGCAATCTCTCTGACATGGAAGTGCTCGGTGATTGGAAAAGATCTTTTTGCTCATAGCAAACTGGGTAATACTCATGACAAATGTCCCTGAAATCCTTAAACAAAGACTTTCATCTTATCAGTTGATCTTCATTTCAGATGCAGCTCGCTGTGAGCCCTGCCCAGAAGACCAATATCCCAACAAGGAGAAGGATCACTGCATTACCAAGAAGACCCACTTCCTGTCCTATCAAGATACCTTGGGATACACTTTAGTTTCTCTAGCGCTTTCTCTCTGTGTGATCACATCAGCAGTGCTGGTGATATTCCATAAACATCGTGACACACCGATCGTCAAGGCCAACAACCGAGATCTCACCTACCTCCTCCTGGTCTCTCTCCTGCTTTGCTTCTTCTGTTCCTTCCTCTTCATTGGTCAACCAGGGAAGCTCACCTGTCTTTTCCGACAAACTGCTTTTGCCATTATCTTTTCTCTTGCAGTTTCCTCGGTCTTGGCAAAAACTGTCATGGTGGTTCTGGCCTTCATGGCCACAAAGCCAGACAACAAGACAAAGAAACTCTTAGGAAAACCACTGACCAACTCCATTGTCTTAGCCTGTCCCCTGGTCCAAGCAATTCTCTGTGCCATCTGGCTGGTAACCTCTCCCCCATTTCCCAAGATGGACTTCCACTCCTTGTTAGGAGAAGCCATCTTGGAATGTAATGAAGGCTCAGCTTCAATGTTTTACACTGTCCTCGCCTACCTTGGCTTTTTGGCCATCATCTGTTTCACTGTGGCCTTTCTAGCTAGAAAGTTACCTGACAGCTTTAACGAAGCCAAGTTCATTACTTTCAGCATGCTGGTCTTTTGCAGTGTTTGGATCAGCTTCCTCCCCACCTACCTGAGCACCAAAGGGAAATCCATGGTGGCTGTGGAGATCTTCTCCATCTTGGCCTCTGGGGCTGGTCTCTTGGCTTGCATCTTTTTCC
>NW_015392394.1:0-18515 GCF_001527695.2 Protobothrops mucrosquamatus | reverse complement strand
GGGACAAAAGATGATATTTTGGCTTTCCTTCTAGGGATTATAATCTTTGCAGATGATCTGACAATCCACTCATTCTTCAAATTCCCTTGAAAGATGGTGGAACTTTGCGCATGGATTCTGAGCCTTGTCCACATTCTATTATTTGTCTCTACAGGAAGGCTGTTGAAGGAGCTGATGTGAAAAGCTATGGCAAAAGCTTGTCCTGGGTGGATATTGGAAGTGTGTGGCAAAAGGACTTCTGGTTGGACACATGTACCCAGGGGACTCCAATTCGACTGCCATAACTCCAAAAGGTTTTGGAGGAGCTGTTGTCTTGATATTTGGCTTCTTGGTGCCACTTCTGCTCAGATGATGGTTGCAGAGCACTTTGACACCCCGCTTCTTGTAAATGAAAGTGGAAAGTTCTGGGAATTCCATGCCCTGTAGCAGCTGAGGCAGTTGGAACTTCTCCAGCCAAGAGCTTAACCTTGGAGACAAGACTCCTCTTTTGGTGTAGCAAATTCATTCTGCACTGAAGTAAGGTAAGTTGCAAACTGATCATTTTTTATGTGTGCCTTTCTTGAATGTGTAAGTTGCTTAAATCAAGAATAGTATCACTAGGTTTTTAAACATAAGCATAAGGGTCAAACTACACATTACTTTAATGCTAAGTGATTTTTAACTTAGCCTACTGTATTATACAGTTTCAGCCTTAGCCTCTTTGAAAGTGAATCTGTTCTTGAGACGTGGTGCATATACATCTTTTGTTGACCAAGAATAAAGTCTGGATGTGTAAATTTTAGAACATAGATTGCTTATATGTAGTTGGAACAGAACTACGTTAATTCTGTTTCTGAAATTGTTTCTGTCCAGTTTTCACGAGAGCTGTGTAAAGCTTTGACTCGGAGAGTCAGTTTGGAGGTATTTCAGTTAAAATCAACCCTTCAAATAAAATTATGGATTCCGTGTGTCAAACTGAACAGAATGCTTTTGAACCAAAATACATTTTTTTTTCTGGATCAGATCCAATCAATTTTGGTTCGGATCACAAATCTGATTTGAATTATAAATGCAAATCAGTTTGATGGATCAAATCAGTGTAATGATTTGTATTGGATCAAAGCTGATTAGCACACCCTGGATTTACTCTTGGTTTTTGCTATTAAGCAGCATTTAGTTTTCTTTTCCTTTGGATAATCTGGTCAGGTTCTTTTTTTTTCTGACAGCCCTAAAGCCTGGTTATGAAAAACTTGATAGGAAAATATCTCAAACTCTGCTATAGTTTTTGGAGTTTGATTGAGTAGGCCACAAATGGCTAAATTCACACAGCATGCTGAACTTTAAAACCATGGCTTACAGACCTTAATAGCTGAGATTCACGCATCACACTAAGCCAACCGACAAACCACATAGTGGCTTGGTAGAATAAATCAGTTTTATTTTTTGCTGGCTGTAAAACAATTGCTTGGTAGAAGCTGGGATCTCTGGCCCTTGAGAATCATGTTGGATCAATCCAATGGATGCTTTATTTTTTTTTCCACGGTGTTTCACCAAATGCCTCTTTGACAGACTGACAAGCCAAGTGTGGCTGCGAGAGTAGGCACCGCTTATGCTCCTTAGCAACAAGTACATTCAGCTTTGGATCCCACGGGTCACATAGAGTTGTTATGACAATTGTGCTATAGATAGCCTTATCCTCTGTGGGCTTCTGTACTTCCTTGCCAGCTTAAGGTCTATGTAGATGCAACTTCTATGTCTTCTTCTAGTTAAATCATTATCCTGCATTATCCTCGTTTCACAGGCATTCATTTATTCAAAATCTTAGGATTGCCAACACACCTTGATAATTAAACTGGATCTCCTCTCTGCCTTGTTACATTTTTTTAATTTGGTAGAAAAGAACTTAAGAGTCTGGTAAAGAGTTAAAATTCCTGCCCCAAAGGGGAATTACCATCTAGAAAGAGATAAAAAGGGAAAAGTAGAGCGTGATTAAGGAAAGAACTCGAGAAGACTTTTCTTAGTGCCAGAGAATGAACGGATTGTGTCAGATAACAGCTCTTATTACTGGGTCTCTACCCAGCATCATGGGAGTTGTAACCCAGAGTATCTGGAAGGCACCAGATTAGGAAAAGGTTCTTCTCAGGATATTCCGATCTAGCAACCTTACTTTGCAGTAATGTTGGTTAATCTCTGTCACTCAGCACCTTTTATGAGTAGAGTTTGTGGGTGTTACAGCAAACTCTGCTACTGGGGAAGAGTCTTGAAAACTGTAGCGCCACCATGGACAGCTCCTGGCCCTCTTTCTTAACCCTTGCATTGCTGTCTGCAAATCCCAGATCTGCATTGCACTCGGTGTCGTGTTCCTGCAGTGATTCCTCTTTCTTGTTCCTCAGAGATGGGGACAGGGAAGCTCTCATTTCCACTGTATTTCTTACTTCTGCTAGTAAGGTGTAAGTGAAATGAAGTCCCTTCCCAACTCTACGTCTTTAGTATTAAGTCTTGCTGATTCATACTGAGCTGTCTCCATCTCACTGTTCCGTTTTTGATCCATGTCTTCTCACTTCGGAGGGACAATTGAAGTGAAGTGAAGATTGTACTTGCTGTTGTAGAACTGGCCAAGCCATTGCTTTCAGAGCCAGATTGCATTCATTTGTTGTTGTGAAGTTGCCCGTTGACGCTCCTCTTGGAAGAGTTACTTTCTCTGGATCAGAGAAAAGGTCTTTTTGTAGGATCAGAAAAAGGTCCGTGAGGTCTTTCCAGCCCTTAATAAATGTAGTGGTTGATCTTTTTCTAACCAAAACATGTTTAATGAAAGAGCATGAGATCAAGGTGGTTCTTAACAATAGCTTCCAATCTTCGCTTGAAGCCCTCTCTAGAGAGAAGAAACTTGATTTTTCTCTATCCTAAATCGGAGGCTGCCAATTTAGGATATAAGATTTTTTTTTCCATCTCCAGGCCTTTGATTTCTCAAATATGAGATCGTCACGGCCTTGCCACATTTGTTAAGACAGGCTGTGTCAGGGAATCGAGCAAAATGGCTTTCCTGGAAATTCAAAACTGCATATTGAGAGAAGTTGAATGCTACAGCTGGCACTTAAAAAAAAAAAGGCAATGGGTTATGTGAAAGGCTGAATATGAAGCTGTTAAGAATTTTGCATACCTCTTTTATAGACACACGCAAACCCCTCTGGTGTTATTGTTGCAGTCTTCACAGCTTAGAAACTAGCTGCAGCCCCAGAACCTCTCAAGGGGCACTCAATTGTGGGAATGGTATCCAATATACTTTTACTCATGTGTTTTTGCATTCCCTTGAGAATAAGGCAGGTTTTTGAGGCCGAGAGCCATGTATATATATAATTGTCTATTCTGGGAACTGGCTAACTTTGAAACGAAAGATGATTTGGAAGCTCACTATTAAAATTAACATGAGATTAAGCTGGAGGTTCGACTATATAAGCTATATAAGAATAGAGGCCTGGTGGCACAGTGGTTAGAATGCAGTATTGCAAACTAACTCTGCCGATTGTCAGCAGTTTGATCCTGACCGGCTCAAGGTTGACTCAGCCTTCCATCCTTCCAGGGTCGGTAAAATGAGGACCCAGATTGTTGAGGGCAAGATGCTAGCTCTGTAAACTGCTTAGAGAGGGCTGTAAAGCACTGTGAAGCAGTATATAACTCTTATTGCTATTGCTCTAAGCCAGTGGTGGTGAACCTATGGCACGCGTGCCAGAGGCGGCACTCAGAGCCCTCTCTGTGGGCACACGTGCCGTCGCCCCACCCCACCTCCCCCATGGCCCCCTCCTCACCAGCAGCCCCCCCAGAAGAGAGTCACCCCCGGGCATGGCCCACACAGAGCAACGCAGCCAGGCACATGGCTGCAGGGCGTGGGCGGAGGGGATGGCCGCCATGACGCTGCTGGGCCACCTGGGCGATCTGCTACGGTGGGCTGTGGAGGCGGTGGGTGGTCCTGCAGGTGGGTGGGGCAGGGGCATAGCAGGGGAAGGGCAGAGGGATGGAGCAGGGGCGGAGCGGGCGGGGCAGAGTGGTTTTTGGGCAGTCGGTCTCTAAAAGGTTCACCATCACTGCTCTAAGCTCTGAGATCTTTTCCAGTTCTGTAACTCTTGAATGATCATACTTTTTCTGCTTGATTTATCAACCGTTAAATCTGCAGTGTGCCTTCAGCTCTGATATAAATCTACAAATCCTAATTTATGTCTACATGTTAAACAATTTACCTCTGTACGTTAATGGGGAAAAAAAATACCTGAAGTGGTTGAATAGTTGAGAAGCGTAATAAATAAAATCACTTTATTATTATTCATCTGCACATTTTTTAAAAGGTTTCTAAATAAATGTTCCATCTGCCTAAAATCAACCAAATGGTTACAGACCTAACATCCAGCGTAGGCTTATTATTGATGTCTGAGTCTCATGGACGTTGTTTGTCACATCTTTGTCTTACTCCAGACAGTCCTGGGTTGCTGTGAACATCCTTTAGTGATAGTTTTCACTAAAGAAGATGCATTGGCGTCTCCGGGGAAGGATGTAACGTGGTTGACAACAGCAACAAAAGTCTTAAAACTTGTGAAGATGTTCGCTTCAGAATCAGTGCTTCCAGTGGTTGGAAAAAAGGTGTTTCTTTCTGCTCTCGTATCAAGGTAAATTATTCAGCTTTATCTTTTGTTTCTCGAAATCAGTTTTCCCTAACCTAAGAGACTACTGGAGACAAGGTGCTGTGCCCCCCAGCTAACACATTGCCAGGTACCCTTCCTCACCCAAAATGGGGTTGGTGGAAGTTAAAATTCAAGATACTTGGAAGGCAGATTAGGCAAAGTAATGCCGAGCCTTATCTCCCTATTAACATGATAACATTCAACACTCCGTGATATTTCTATCAAGCCTTTAACTTTCTTTAAAAAAATAAGAAATAGCTTTTTTTTTTGATGAAGTTAGAAAGTCAGGGCAGTCTCTCCTTTTAGCTCTCACTAGCTAATGTTTGGCTTAAGAATTGTTTTTGTAAAAAATAGAGCTAGTCTTTGGGTCTCTTCCTTTCTTAGATTAAAGTTAAGGACTGTTTGATCTCTTTCAGGCTAGGGTCTGCAACAGATAAGTGGCTACGTTGGCTTAGAAGCTAACTTCAGCTTTTGATAACAGTTAAATCAGTTTTCGTGTCATCTATACCTCTCAATACAGTTCTGTTAAGTTGACTGGTTAGACTTGGGAGGGAGGGCATTAGAAATGTAAAACCAGGCCTGTTTAAACTTGCTGTCCAACATGCCTTTCCCCAAAACCCTAGCACAGTGGTGGTGAACCTATGGCACGGGTGCCAGAGGCGGCACTCAGAGCCCTCTCTGTGGGCACGCGCGCCGTCGCCCCAGTCCTCGGCCTTCAGCTGGGTTTTATAAAACCTTTTCGCTTTAGGCCTCCGCTGCCGTGTGCAAACAAAAAAAAGGTTCAATCAATCAGTCAATTTCAATTTCTTGTGGGGGAAAAAAAGATCTTGCAAAATTGGAATTGATTGATTGAACTTTTTAGTCCCACCCGGTCTGCCGTTACCACTGCAGCCACGCCCACCCAATGGGCCACACCCCCCAATGGGCCACATCCACCCAATGGGCCACACCCACCTGGCACCCGACAATGCATAAGTGGGTTTTGGGTTGCAGTTTGGGCACTCGGTCTCTAAAAGGTTCGCCATCACTGCCCTAGCACAAGGAGGAGAAAATGGCATATCCCTCTAGCTCAATGTTTTCCAATCTCTGGAAATTTAAGTTGTATGGATTTCAACTCCCAGAATTCCCCAAGTTGAAGTCCATATGTCTAAAAAGTCCTGAAGTTGAGAAACACCACCTAACTGTTATCAGATTCCATTAGTATCCTATAGCCTGACCACTAATCAAACAAAATCGGCACAGTTGCCTATTACTCATTTCTGTTCAATGCCTTCGGAACTCAAGGCTCAGTGACCTCTTTTAGGGAAGCAAATCTGCTTTTTTTCCCCCCTTGTGTGGCACCCCTTTCTCTGATCTGGACTTTGCAGTTCTTCCAGTCCAGACATCTTCAGTTTCTACAAAGCCTGGACTAGCTTTACCATTATGTACACCACAACAGTTTCCTCAGACAAATAGTTTTGAGGCTCATGAGAAGCAGCAGCTGATTAATTTACTGTAAGAGTTTTATTGCTGGAAGATTAGAAAAGCTTCTGGTGAGGTTTTCCCAGAAGAGGTGAACCATTGTTGAGTTTTGTACGTAGACAGAAGGTGTTTGAGGAGACAATTTACAGTAGCTTCTGGTTCCTGATCAAAACTGTCTCACATTTGCACCCGAAATTCTCAATGAGCCCTCCTAGCCCAAGAAATATTTTGTCTGGTTGTAGCTTCTAAAGAACTTGGCTACGTCAGCCTTTTATCTTGTGATGGTCTTATGTTTCTTCTGTAGACAAAAGTTGTGCCTTCTCTCTGAATTTCTTCCTTTCATTCTCTTGACAAAAGAAAGTAGGCTTGTTTAAGGGTGTAAGTGCCACTGTTTAAAAGAGGTGTTTAGCTGAAATGGAATTTGAAATAATGACCTTAAAGAACGATGGGCGGTTATAATGCTTATAGATTCTCCTTCTCCTCCTCCTCCTCCTCCTCCTCCTCCTCCTCCTAAGACAGTCAAGGGAGATATTTTGCTCTTCTGGATTCTGGATTAATGTTTTTAAATAAAATTGACAATTTGAAATGGGCAGAGAGTGACTTTGTAGAAAAAAAAATCTAAAGGTAGCACAACTAATTCCCATTCTTCCTGCCCTGCTTACCTTTACTCAGGGGTGTCCATTATGGGTTTGAAATGCTGAAAGGAATCATACTGGATCTGATGGATGAAGTTGACCTGTTGGTGAAATCACTGTTGCCAGCAGCACGATCTACTCCAACTGATAGACGAGTTCATACTGCTATCCTGCCCTGAAAGCTGGATCAGCCAGGTGAAAATTGATGGTATGTTTTGTTTCTTTTTCTTTCTTTTTAAATCCCTTTTTATACTCTTCTTTGGAGAATGAGACAACATGTTCCATTGAGCTTCTTCAACTCTTTATTTTAGGGAATTCACTTCATTTGCTAAACAGGGAAGTACTTTTACTAGTTGACAACACAGAAAGCTTTATTTGACATTTGATTCCTTTCCACTTTTCTTCAAAATCCTGGAAAACATTACGTGCATGGTCAAATCTTCTAGCGAACAATTACTGCTTATTTGTTTTCTAAGGACTGGCAAGTGACTTCTGATTTTTGTCCATTGTGCCTTCTGGCACTGACTGATCTTCTTGAGGCTTTGTACAAATAGTTTTTTTTTCCCAAAGGGTTTAGGGTTCTAGCATTGACAATTAAATGGAGCAGATTGCAGATCTGCTGTTCTCCATCTGAACTTCTTTTTGTTTGGAAGGAAAAAATGATTAAAGAAGCAATAGGGAAAAGTGAGAGAGATAAAGAGAAGGAAGAGTATCATCAGGACAGTTTCTTAAATACTTTAAAATAAGGTCACGACTTCTTATCCAAAAGTATCCATAGCAGATGAGATATGGGGAAGATTAGATCTGTGACTTGTTTTGAATTGTTTGGGTTAATTAATAATAGGGGACTGTGGTGGTGGTGGGTTTTTTTTTTTAAAGCAAGGAAGCCCACTTTATCTTCCTACGGGGGAGATAATAGATGGCATAGACATGAGAGCAGAGGTTGAACTTTTGACACGAAATATACTTATTCAAGGAGCAATAGAAGATTTCTACTATGGGTTGAATCACTGCCAGTTTTTCAGCTTCAGTACATTTTGGAAGCCAGATAAAAATGAGAACATACTTGCCTGGATATACATGTGGTTTCTTGTCCCCTTTTTTGCTACAAAATCTTTCTAGGGAGTAATTATTTGACTTTATACCTACATGCCCAGGGATGTGATGGGTCCTGGAGTTTGTTTAATTCATTCATTCATTCATTTATGTACAGGCCACTTCAGTTACAGAAGCAATTCTAGGCAGCTCACACATAGGATTAAAACCAACAATATAATTCCCACTAACAGGCCTCCAGATCTTTGCCTATAATTTTAAGCCCTTGTACTTTATTTCAGGGAAAAGTCCATTTCCTTCCCAATTAAAAGGGTGCCCACTCCTGATTAGGGAGAACAATACCCCATCAATATAGATAGGATTTAGCCAATTGGATCAAAAGTCTGATTTGATATAAGCAGTTTATTCACGATGAAGTGCTAAATTTATGCTGTTGATGTACCCAGTGGATTTCCTGTGGTCTGCTTAGGCTGTGTTGTGGATAAGTTGCAAGTCTTTATGGAACCAAGTGGTGCTTTGTGAGATAGCAGTTTGATTTTATTAAATTATTCAATGCATATGCTCTTTCCTCTCTTATATAATCTCCCTTATCTAGCAAGAGATATCAAAGGGATGTAAAGATTAAAAAAAAAAGAGCTTCTGGAATCTTTAGGATCGTCGGCTTTATGTTGTGGGATTGAACGATTAATACCACTTTACAATGCCTTGGTAAGGCCACACTTGGAATACTGCATCCAGTTTTGGTCACCACGATGTAAAAAAGATGTTGACACTCTAGAAAGAGTACAGAAAAGAGCAACAAAGATGATTAGGGGCCTGGAGGCTAAAGCATATAAGGAATGGCTGCTGGAATTGGGTATGTCTAGTTTAACGAAGAGAAGGACGAGTGGGGACATGATAGCAGTGTTCCAGTATCTCAGGGGCTGCCCCAAAGAAGAGGGAGTCAGGCTATTCTCCAAAGTGCCTAAAGGCAGGACAAGAAGCAACGGATGGAAACTAATCAAGGAGAGAAGCAACCTAGAACTAAGGAGAAACTTCCTGACAGTTAAAACAATTAACCAGTGGAACCACCTGCCTCCAGAAGTGGTGAATGCTCCATCACTGGAAGTTTTTAAGAAGAGACTGGACAGCCATTTGTCTGAAATGGTATAGGGTTTCCTGCCTGAGCAGGGGGTTGGACTAGATGACCTCCAAGGTCCCTTCCAACTTTATTCTTATTCTTATTCTTATTCTTATTCTTATTCTTATTCTTATTCTTATTCTTATTCTTATTCTTATTCTTATTCTTATTCTTATTCTTATTCTTATTCTTATTCTTATTCTTATTGGAAGAAAAGGTGGCAGAATCAATGTGTATGAATGTGCACTTTCTTTTGGCTTGTAGGGTTGTAGGCTTGTGTTCTTAGATCTGATTGCAGTGGATAAAAGTCTGGGATCGTGGAAAGTGTCTATCTGTTGGTGCAAATGGAAGCTTCAGTTTCAGTTAAATAATTTTGCATAAGTGCTACAGCTTTAAGCCTGTTAACAATAACCTGTCAACCAACTTTGTTCTTTTAATTTAATCTGCTAATTTAGTACAGGTGGTCCTCATCTTAAGACCATAACTGAGCCCAAAATTTATGTTGCTAAGGGAGAAATTGGTTGAGTGAGTTTTGCCCCGTTTTACGACCTTTCCTGCCAAAGTTGTTAAGTGAATCACTGCAGTTGTTAAGTTAGTAACACGGTTATTAAGTGAATCTGGCTTCCCCGTGGACCTTGCTTGTCAGAAGCTCGCCAAAGGGGATCACGTGACCCCGGCACACTGCGACCGTCATAAATGTGAGTCAGTAGTCACGAATGCGAACATAAATCATGGGGATGCTGCAAATGGTCACCTTTTTTTCAGGGCTGTTGTAACTTTGAACAGTCACTAAGGGAACTCGTAAGTCGAGGACTATCTGTACTGATTGATGGGACACTTTAATTTACAGGGTCCGGCTTTTAATGTGGATTTTTTTTAAGCTGTTTTAATTAAACGTAAAGTTTAGAAACAAGCGATGGTGTTTTAAAAAAAAGGTAGGCCAAAGGCCAAGGACTTTATCCAGCCCAATCAATTTTATTAGGGTGTGCAATCTATTGTGTCCTTGTCAGCTCTCCAAGCACCTAAATCATCATATTAATTTAAACATTGCCTCAATATGGATTTTCCCTCCCCAAAACGATGGCCTAATCTCCTGGGTTAAACTGTATACAAAGTCGTACTGATTTATGTTCCTAAGGACCGTAGTAGTATCTTCCTTTGTTTGCATAGCTGAAAAGACTTGTGGTTGGGGGTAAGAAATGGGATCGTGTCAATTTCCCCCCCAAGCCAAATCTTCCAGATCCCCTTTGGGCTTTCAAATATGAGAAGATTTGGGTCATTTCCAAAGAGCAAACTTATATATAGCTTGGTGTAATGTAATAAATAACGGTTGTGCTCTCCAAGAATACGTGTTGAGGATTATTCCATAATGTTGGGTTGTGGTCAAGTCTGGCACGCCACCTACCCTGCAAGATGATGCTGAAGGAATCTAGCCAAAATGTTTTCAGAATGTCTTTTGGGCTCACGGCCCAAGAATTCTATCTCTTTTTGCACCGGGAGTGGGGATACCAAAGCGCACACAGAGCAGGAGAGAGAGCATTAGACAGGGGTACGTAAAACTTAGCCTATAGAAATCAATAACACAGGGTTTAGCAGGTGTTTTGCACGTGTTCCATATGGTTGCCTTATAGCAGAGGTCCCCAACCTTTTGGGCACCAGGGACCGGTTCCGTAGAGAGAGGTTTTTCCGCAGACCGGAGGGTGCATGGTTTTGTGTGCTGGCTGCATCCCGCAGATGGGGCTTTGCTTGTTTGTGTGGACCAGTTGCTGGCATGCTGCAGCCCGGTACTGGTCCAATACAGTCCATGGGTTGGGGACCCCTGCCTTATAAGGCTCTTGAATGGTCTCTGTGCCATTGCTAACTCAGGGAGAAAAAACTCCCAGAGTTAATAGGGACTATGATTGCAAGGGTGCCAAATAAGCAGTCTAGCAGCACATGGAAAGAAGGGTTGAGGGTTTTGAAATTGACGTTTGTTAGCAGAAAGAAAGACGAGGAACTATCTTCAGCTCTTTCCGCTATTTTCTGACTAGCAGCCTTGCTGCAGTATTAGCCATTGTGTGAGATGCGTCACAATCTGTTCAAAACGCCAAATAAATGTCCTGGGTCAAAATTTAGGGTTTTTGTTGTTGTTTTTTATGGTGGGGGGAGAAAGAGGGAAGGGCTCTGGATTTAGAAATCCTAGAAGCAAACGTTTCTTCCCAAATACTGAAAACTAAGAGCACAGACGTCTGTAGAGATTCTCAGTCTTCCGGGTCATGGTTGTCCCAAAGGTGCTTTTTCAAGCGGCCACCGGACTTCCTTGTTTTTCTCTGAAGACGTTTTGCTTCTCAGCCAAGAAGCTCCAGAAGTGAAGAAGCTTCTTGGATGAGAAGCAAAACGTCTTCAAGGAAAAACAAAGTCCAGTGGACTTTTGAAAAAGCACCTTTGGGATAACAGCATAGAACTGGATTATTAAACACTATGATGTGCCAGGCCAGGGGTAGGCAACCTTGGCTCTTTTATGACTTGTGGACTTCAACTCCCAGAATTCCTGAGTCAGCATGGCTCAGCTTGGAAACCTCTCCCTTTCCCCTCAGCATGGCTGGCTCAGGAATTCTGGGAGTTGAAGTCCACGAGTCATAAAAGAGCCAAGGTTGCCTACCCCTGCCCAAATGCCTGAATTTTGATCACGTGATCGTGAGGAAAAAAATATTTAAATATTTAAACCAGGGGTCTTCAAACTTGGCCCTTTTATGACTGGTGGACTTCAACTCCCAGAATTCCTGAGCCAGCATGAGGGAACTATGGCCCCTTCATGACTTGTGGACTTCAACTCCCAGAATTCCTCAGCCAGCATGGGGGAACTATGGCCCCCTCATGACTCATGGACTTCAACTCCCAGAATTCCTGAGCCAGCATGGCTCAGCTTGGAAACCTCTCCCTTTCCCCTCAGCATGGCTGGCTCAGGAATTCTGGGAATTGAAGTCCACGAGTCATAAAAGAGCCAAGGTTGCCTACCCCTGTGCTAGGCACTACTTATTCCTTGAAGAGGGGATGCCACTGCAAAATACATTTCAATGTGGTCCTTACCAACACTGGCACCATCTTGTCAGCTGACTGCAATAGGAGCCACGGGCCTTGTCATGCTCGACATTGCCGTATGGCGATTAGGTCCCTGTACCTAAAACTGACACCTTGTAGCCATCATTGTTATGAATAGTTATTCTTCACCCAGACCATGATTAATTGGGCACTTTGAGAGACGAGACAAGCCTGCCATCTCAACCTGATTTCCCTCTTTGCATGTTTTTGTAATAACCTCCACCTCCGTGTTAGGGACTAAGCTCCTACAATGGGTCGGTAGCTTTGAAGAGTCTCACCGCAAAGCTTAGAAATTTGACTTTCCAGCGTTGTAATCATGCGTTTAATTTGTACGAGGAAATGCTTGGACTGGAGTGATTGAATTTATCCATATACAGAAAGCTGAATGAATGTCAGTGAGCATAAGCTGAATAAAACTATATATTTCTTTCACACAGACCCCCCCAGTGTTGTTTTTGTACCTATTTTTCCCCAAAGGGAAAGATTCCAAATTAACAAACATTTAGGAGGAAAACACTTCCTATGGGACCTATATTTTTTTTTCTTTTCCCGGGAGAATGTTTTGTAACATTGCATAGATTCACCTTAGCACCTTAGCACAACTCATCTGTTGTGCTATGTTCTTTTTTGGGGGGGGATGAGTGTGTTTAATGCGCGTGAAATCTGGAGAACTATTGTTTAGGGTGCCATGAGATTCTTCGCAGTGTTTTTAACACAGCTTTTTTAAAAAAATAAAACACTTTGCAAGATAAATCAGAACATTTGCATCTGTTAACTATTTATAGCCATTAAAGAACCATCTTAAAAGAACTAATTCCATGATTCCAGGGCTGTCGGCTGATTTAAGTTGGCTCTCTGAACTTGGCACTTTCTCTGACAGGATGGCAAACCTGGGTAGACACCTCGTGCACGTGATCCTCTGGGGCTGCAAACTGGTGTTTGAACTTGCAGGATTCCTTAATGTATTTCTCAGGCCCAAACATGTGGTCTCTCCTACTTGTAGCTTGGGAGAAGGTGCCTGTGGGTGTGCCGTACAAAGGTAATTAAATGCTTACTCATTTTACCCTCTGACAGCTGATGAAGCCACACCGGCATAGTGCATTTTATATAGAGACGTTGACACCGCCTTGTCAATTAAAGCAGGAGTCACTGCTGTTTGCCCTGAAAAAATGTTGGCAAATCCTGTCAAGTGGGCTGTGTTGACTAAGAGAACTGTAGTATTGTCTTTGATCCATGCATCTGATAAGCTAGACTTTCAGCCTTCTCTCCAAGCTGAGGTCATGTCTCTTTTCAGTAGGGCAACCTGAGAAGCCTTTCTTGTGTGTTGGCATACACAACTTTCCATTTCAAGTTTGAACTTCCAACAGAAAGATGCTCTGGGGTGCTGTCCCTACAGGAGATGCTAGCTTTTCAAGATTTTATGGTGCATCAACATCCTTCTCCTGTTGGCATTACTCTGGATAATAGAATAGCATTTTTCCTAGTGACCATGCTTTACACACTGCCTATTTGCCTTTCAACATGGAACTACTTTCCCGGTTTGCTCTTGACTTTAAATATTTGGACTGAACCGTCGTTCTGTGGAGGAAGGTCCCAAAGTTCTTGACATCTCTACTTGCTGGCTACTTGGTTATCCAGACTAAGGGAAAAAAATCTTTTTGAAACTTTTGATTCCAGCAGCCTGAATTAGACTCTGCCATGTGGCTTCATGAAAGCCTGGATGAGATCCTCAAGGCTCCCAAAGGTTGCCACTAAATTGTAATGTGTGACATACTGGGACTGCCTGAAGTAGTGCCACCTTATTCAGAACCAAAGATGGAAAGAGAGCACCAGGAAAGAGAGAAAGCCACTCTGTCTTGCTTGCATTGAGTTGTAGACTATTGTTCTCCATCCAGGCCTTCACAGCCTCCAGGCACTGGGACAGGGTGTCCATGGCATCACTCAGAGTGCCTGGGGTGGAGGTATAAAACTAAGTATCATCAGTTTTCTAGCTAATTCACCTGCCCGGAAGGTGAAATACGATGTTAATCTGTTAATTATCTTAACACACTTAATTTAACTTAACATTAAAACTAAATACAATTTTATTTCTGTCCTGGCATCTAGTATATCACTCCAGGGCTTGATTCACATAACATGCTACAACCAAAACACAAATGAACAAAAGACAATGGCTGTATTTGCATAACAAATGAACCCTATTATGCCTTAATGTAATGACCTCGTTCCTAAAACATTCTGCAACAAGGTTGAGTTCCAGAACAGGCTGAATCATGAGTTACCCAGCTCCTAGAGTAGCTTGTTAGGCGAACCCAACCCAAAATTTAAGTATGTCCTTTTGGTGTGACATTTTGTGCACAGGCTGAATTCCCACCCGGGTTGGCTAATGCTTGTCTGGAAGCTCTGGAAAATATAGCCCAACATATCTGGAGGGCCCCATATAGAAAAAGTTGATCATGTTTGCTTCGTGAAAAAAAAAATGCTGTCATTCAAGAAAGTGGGAAGAACGTCCACCGGTGTGTGTTGATTTTATGTCCAAGAATGCTTTTATAACCTTTTCCAATTATATTTTGCATCTGCATGTTTAAACTATGCATCTTATTATCGTAGCCTTTTGCTAAAGAGTGATATATCCCACTGTTGTTTATTAGTACAGTATATATTTAGTATCAGAATCTTCCAGTCTGCTCGCTTTGGAGCCATTCCTGAAAACGGAGCATCAAGCAATCTAGTAGCTTGGTTGTCCGCCCACACTTCTCCCACAAGGATAGATGTAAAGCTAAGGATTGTTTCCCACACAGGTAGCCATCCCTTGACAATTTGTCCATGCAGGTGATAACTATCCACAGGTAGTCCTTGATTTGTGGTCACAACTGAGCCCCCAATTTCCTTTGCCAAGCAAAACAGTTAATCTGTTGTTAAAATGAGTTTTGCCCCCATTTTACAGCCTTTCCTGAACCACACAGTTGTTAAGCGAATCACTGCAACTGTGAAGTTAGTAACACAGCTGTTAAGTGAATCTGGCTTCCCCATGGACTTGGCTTGGTCAGAAGGTCGCAAAAGGGGATCGCGTGACCCTGGGACACTGCAACCGTCCTAAGTACATGCCAGTTGCCAAGCATCTGAATTTTGATCACACGATCATGGGGACACTGCAGCGGTCTAAGTGTGAAAAAACACTTAGAACGGTCACTAAATGAATGGCTGTAAGTCAAGGGCTACCTGTCAGCTGCGTTGACATTACATCATTGATGGAGTTTGCTCATTCCATCAAGCGCAACCCATTGCATTGGTGTCTATTCAAAGAGACATCTAGCAATGATAAATACCTGTGTTTCCCCCAAAATAAGACCTGGTCTTATATTATTTTTGCCTCCAAAAGAGGCAGCAGGTGTCTTACCCATTTAGAATAGAATAGAATAGAATAGAATAGAATAGAGTAGAGTAGAGTAGAGTAGAGTAGAGTAGAGTAGAGTAGAGTAGAGTAGAGTAGAGTAGAGTAGAGTAGAGCTCAAGCAGGAGAACCTATACCATTTCAGACAGGTGATTGTCCAGTTTCTTCTTAAAAACCTCCAGTGATGGAGCACCCATGATTTCTGAAGGCAAAGCTGTTCCACTGGTTGATTGTCCCCACTGTCAGGAAGTTTCTCTTTAATTCTAGGTTGCTTCTCTCTTTGATCAGTTTCCAACCATTGTTTCTCGTCCTTTCCTCTGGTGCTTTGGAGAATAACCTGACCCCCTCTGCCTTGTGGCAGCCCCTCGGATACTGGAACACTGCTATCATGTCTCCCCTATTTCTTCTAGGACTTTAGGACCACCGCATCCAGGCTCCCTACACCCTGACACCTGCCTTGCCTCACTGGCCCACTTCTTCTGCAGCCACTTGCCACTGCTTGCGCATGTTGCCCTGGCTTCCATTTCACCATCAGATGCCTTCTGGAAAGGCTTCTACAGCTGAGAAACAAGCTCTGGATTGATGCATGTGGCACCCTTGGCTTCTGTTTCACCGTTAGGGGCCTTCTGGAGGCTGGGGGCGACGCGCACAAGCTGTGGTGGAGTGGCCGCAGAAGAAGCGGGCCAGCGAGGTGAGACAGGTGTCAGGGCATGGCAGTCTGGCTGCAAGTGTCCTATGGTAAGTGGGTGCGGGGTGCATGGGGCAGTTCCCCCCATCCCCACCCTAGCTTGGTTTTTACCCGTGCGCCTTGCCCCACATCGTGCAACCAGGTGCAATGGAGTGAGTAGGGCTTATTCTTCGGGTAGGGCTTATAATGGGTGCACGGGTAAAAATCAAGCTAGGGCTTATTTGGGGGAGGTAGGTCTTATTTTGGGGGGAACGGGGGTATATGCTTGTAGATTTGAGGAAAGTACCCTTGCCTGCCATGGCATCCAGAGATCTGTGAAAGGAGAGAGCTGAGTTTCAGGGGGGGGTGTTTCCCTGACTCATTGGACCACTTCCAAGCTAGCATACTTTCCCCCATTCTTTAGGGCTTAACAGTCCAGGAGATGGTTTTCCTACTGTACGATTCCAGCATGGCTATTTATAGTCTTGAAGTACAATATGCAGTCACATAAGCTCAGCATATTTGAAGCCATTCCAGCTTGCGGACACAACAGCTAGGAAAGCTGGAACTCTGGGGCTCTGTTTCAGCTCAAGAATTTTGGGAGGGTGGGTTAGCTTTGTGTTTGACCCTCCTCCCCTAGCCGCAGGTATAGCGATTTCCCCAATTTTGTGGGATTTATGATGATTTTTTTTTGCTTCAGGTTTCATCGCCGCCAGGATGCTGACTCCGAAACAGTCCAGTTCCCGTGGTGTTGACGGCCTCAATTGCTTTCACAAATAACAACTGTGGTTGCCTCTACTGGGAGAGGAGAGAGGATCTTTTAGAATGGTGGGTAATGATTTCAAACATTAATTGTGGAAGGTTACCAATCAAAAGTAGTTTTGGAGGACGCTGAGCCTCTCTAGATGGACACGAACATAGAATAGAGTTTGAAGGGGCCTTGGAGGTCTTCTAGTCTCACCCCCTGCTTGAGCAGGAGACCCTATTTCATTTCAGATAAATGGTTGCCCAGTCTCTCTTTTTTTTTTTTGAAAGCCTCCAGTGATGGAGCACCCACAACTTCATACACACAACCGCAACATACAACTGAGAATGTGCAAGAAGTTCTCCTTTTGAACCATTTGGAGCACGAAACCTTCAAATCTGAAATGGGCTGTTTGAAAAGCTACAGCCTCAAATCGTGCTTGAAATATTAATTTCACACTCAGAATGAGAATGTCAACCTCCTCCCGCCTGAGTATCGAAATAAAACCCAGGACTTTTTATTTTATTTTATTGCAAAGATGCTCAGAAGAGTTTGAAGTGGGACATCTTAAACACATCATATCATCATCAGAATTAATTTGCAATTGTAAATTATCTCTGTTCCTCTCCGTTTACCCCCTGCAATGGGAGTTTCTATTTTAAAAGTTTGATTTAAGCTTTAGAAGTTATGCCAGGCACAGAAAAGGAATAAGAAACGATATTATTGTTATGCTTTCTCAGTGTCGGCTCCTGGCAACTGCCTGGACTGTTCCTGCAGTTAACAAAAACAGTATCAGTGAGTGATCTGTATGTCATTTCAATAAATTACTATTGGTAATGCATTGATTTTCATCTTAATACAAATACTTTGGGAGGTTTTCGACTATATTTTAGTATACGTGGCAATCTTTAAATCAGTTTAAGTGTCCCTGGTGTGTGTGTGTGTGTGTGTGTGTGTGTGTGTCTGTCTGTCTGTCTGTCTGTCTGTCTGTCTGTCTGTCTGTCTCTGTCTCTGTCTCTGTCTCTGTCTCTGTCTCTGTCTCTATCTATCTATCTATCTATCTATCTATCTATCTATCTATCTATCTATCTATCTATCTATCTATCTATCAATCTATCTTCACCCGGTTCCTCTATTCTGTCCATCCATCCATCCATCCATCCATCCATCCATCCATCCATCCATCCATCCATCCATCTATCTATCTATCTATCTATCTATCTAATCATACGCACTATCTATCTATCTAATCATACGCACTAATTTGGATCAATGGTATTTAATTCAGGGCAATAGCACCGATGAAGAATTACTCCAGCCACGAAGAGCCTTGAATTCTTTAATTCAAAAGGTTTTAATTCCATCAATGAAGTAATTCCTCTTAGATTGCCTCTTTCTGTACAAATAAACGTTTGAATGGAAAGACTGAAAAGGTTTAAAATTGTATCTGTTTAGGATTACCAATGCATTTATATGTAATCCTAAACTATGTACTTTCCCCCCCCCCCCCGTTTGTTTTTATATAGCTCATTTTCTGGATGTTTTCCTTTTCCTTGGGGTTCTTGTGGGCTGTTGTGCGTTTGTTTTTAATGTTTTGTTGATTGCTGCAAGTTAATAAAAAGCTCTTGCCTATTAGAAAGTAGCTCCACGTATTCTTACAAAGCGTAAATTCCGTGTGTGCTGACATGAAAACATTTCCATTTG
>NW_015392393.1:7870-18515 GCF_001527695.2 Protobothrops mucrosquamatus | reverse complement strand
TCGGTTCCTTCCTCACGACCACCTCCTGAGGGAGGTTTAATGGTCGCCTTCTTGTCCTCCGTCCTTTGGAGCGCTTGGTGTCTTTTTCGGGGAAAAGTTTGGAACTCGGATGGGTTTCTGGGCCTCGATAAACCGAAATCGCCTTTTCTTTGACAGGATTTAACCATCCCATACCTTGTCGGCCGGAGCTTTGTGTGGTTGAGGAGGATATTTTTTTTTGTACCCCTTAAAATGGGGTTGGGGGTCTTCGGGGGGGGTCAGACTCACAACTAGTGCTCCTCTATTTACTTTGTTTTATTTATTACATCTCTGTGCCCCCCCCCCCATCTCCCCTAGAATAGAGGTCCCCAAACCTTGACAATGTTAAGACTTGTGGACTTCAACTCCCAGAATTCCTCAGCCAGCCAAACTGGCTGAGGAATTCTGGGACTTGAAGTCCACAAGTCTTAAAGTTACCAAGGTTGGAGACCCCTTCCCTAGAAGATGACTAGCTAAACATATATCCTGGGTTGGTATTAAAAACAATAACTAGGCATTTTGTCATGCATAACTTTATATAACATTCTCTCCCTAAAATTCTCTTGTATTGCCTTTGAGTAGAATTCCGTGTGTTATGTATTATACAATAGTGAGATGGGCGGTATATAACTTCGATTGACCCGGCAGATTACATCCCAGAGTTATCTCAGAATCATTACATCACATCTTTCAAAAATCCTGGAGCACCAGGGAAGTACCTGAGGATTGGAAAAGGGCTGATATGGTTCCCATGTTCAAGAAAGGAAAAAAAAACAGACCCAGGAAACTACAGACCAATCAGTCTAACATCAATACCTGGGAAGATCCTGGAAAAGATAATCAAAAAACAGATCAACTAGAAGCAAACAAAGTTATAACCTGTAGCCAGCACGGGTTTGTTAAAAACAGATCATGCCAAACCAATCTTATCTCGTTCTTTGATAAAGTGACCAGATTAGTAGACCAGCAAAACACTGTAGACATAGTATGCTTAGATTTCAGTAAGGCATTTGACAAACTAGACCACAATCTACTGCTTGGTAAGTTAGAAAAAGGTGGAATAGATAGACAACATCACCACCAGATGGATTTGTAGCTGGCTGAAAACCGTGCTCAATGAGTAGTCCTCAATGGTACTACATCCACATGGAGAGAAGTAAGCAGTGGGGTACCACAAGGCTCCATCTTAGGCCCAGTACTCTTCAATATCTTCACCAATGACTTAAATGAGGGAATAGAAAGGGAACTCATCATGTTGAAGGAGTTGATTCATAACATGAGTTCAAAGAATCTTGTGTCACTTTCTGGATTTTTATGGCATTTTATAAACTGTAATGTAAGATACATTAATTTCTAAGGTAACAAAATAAATTGGAGAATAAACCGGTGGGTTTTGCTTTTCAATGGACAACACTGTAGGAATGCACTGTTATCTTAGTTGACCACAAGGTGATGCTATCATACCATGCTTTAGTTTTCATTAAAAAAAAAGGTGGGTTTAAAGAAGCAGAAATAAAATGAGGAATAAAAGGGATTTTTAGATACCGGTATATCAAAACCCTAAGAAAATATATGGCACTTAATTTTAGGAAAGCTTCATATTTTTCCTTCCTACCAGTTGTTTATTCATGCTCTGCCCTTCTCTACCGCAATTTATCAGTATATAAAAAGAACAGTTAATAACAAACAGGTTGAAACATTTGTAGTAATTAAAAAGCAATTGCCCAGTAGCAGCCACAGCAAAACAAAAAAACTTAAAAGTTTCAACTAGAACATTCTTTGTCGGTATTCCCTAAAGAAGGATACCTCTTTAAGTGGCTATTAGTTAACTAAATGTGCCTCTTAAATTCTATTAATATATTCGGTATTTTGATTTTCCAGAGATTGGCCTTTCTAAAGAGGATGCTCTAGAAATTTTAAAGGTGATCAAACGGGAACAGCAAAGCGATGGAGCAAAGACTTCTGAGGAAGCAGAAGCCATTAAGAAGAGTACAGCCCTGGAACTGTTGGAAAAAGAGCAGACTCAAGGATTCATCGTCACCTTTTGCTCCGCCCTGGATGACATCCTGGGTGGAGGTGTGCAGCTCACCAAAATCACAGAGATCTGCGGAGTGCCAGGTGTCGGAAAAACACAATTGTGGTAAAACACACTACTAAAGCTCACATTTCTGTAATTTGCCCTTGTTTATCATTCTCTTTGAAAAATCTTGCTGACTTTATTAACTGTTAGCAAGAAAACTTAGACTTACCTATCGCTTCACAATGCTTTACAGCCCTCTCTGGGCAGTTTGCAGAGTCAGCCTATTTGCCCCCAACAATCTGGGTCCTCATTTTACCCACCTTGGAAGGACGGAAGGCTGAGTCAGCCTTGAGCTGATCAGGATCGAACTCCTGGCAGTGGACAATACTGTATTCTAACCATTGCGCCACCATAGCTCTTCAAGCTGATACCATCAAATCTTGATGAATTGAAATCATCAAAGTTGTTTAGTCTCATTTCCCAAAGCTTGGCATCCAGAAGCCCATTCCCAATACAGGCTAAATAGATCAAGTGCTGGTGAAAGAAACTTCTCTCTGAGAGGTTGATCTAGTGCAATTTTAAGACTTATGGACTTCAAATTCCAGAATTCCCCAGCTAGCAGAGCTGGCTGAAGAATTCTTGGAGTTGAAGTCCATAAATCTTAAAACAGGGTTGTTGTGGGAAAAATAGGAGGAAGGAGTAGTATATATGTTCACTGCCTTATTTATAAAGATAATGAAGGTGGGATGAAAATCTAATAAAGAATATGGAAAGCTACTACCAGCCAGAGCAAATAACTGGGAAAGAGTCAAAACTGGCTAGATCAGGGGTAGGCAACCTTGGCTCTTTTATGACTCATGGACTTCAACTAAAAGAGCCAAGGTTGCCTACCCCTGGGCTAGATAGTGTTCTGTCCCAGCCTATGTGAGTCCTCGTTAATTCACAAGGACAAACCCCTCTTTTACCAAGTAGGCTGGAAATGCAGGAAAAACAAACCCCTTTTATTAATTAGGTACAGACCTGCAAAATGTCCCAAAAGCAAAGGCAAACAAAACACAATGCAAACAGAATTGTTCAAGGCAAACAACGCAATTCCAACAGAGAATTGTTCACAAGCAAGGCAAACAAAACAGGATTCCTTGAAACTGGAGTCCTTTGCAAACGGTTGCCTTCAGCAACCAGCACCGCCCACACCTTCCATTTTTTATAATGCAGCCCCAAGGCATGGCTTCTCAATGCCTTCTCCTCCTCCCTTGGAGTTGCCCCATTGCCTCCCTCTGTCCTGCTCTTGTTGCCTGTCTGCGTTTGCCAGCATCTATCATGTCTTCCAGCTGTGAGTCCTCTTGAGTCTGACTCGGCTTTCCTGCACAGTTGAGTCTCAGCCTGAGCACGATTGGAGGGGCCAGGCTCTTCATCAGATTGTAAGTCCTGGAGCTCATCAGAGTCTTCCTCCATCAGGCTCTCCAGGCCCCTCCTCCTCTGATTCCCCGGACTCAGAAACCGGGTCCACTCAGCTCCGGGTCCACAGAGAGGGCTCCGAATGCTGCCTCTGGCACACGTGCCATAGGTTCGCCACCACTGACCTAGGAAATGACAGTAAGAGCTCATCTTCCTCAGGTTTTCCTTCCTGTTCATAGAATTAATGAACCAGGCATTTTTTCCATTCCAAGAGAAGCCAGATACAAAATCAGGAGTTTTGGCGCCGTGCCTTCTCACTATTATATATAGTCCTCACTTCTAAACCACAGTGGAGCCCAAAGTTTCTGTTGCTAAGCAAGTCAGTTGTTAGGTGAGTTTGCCCCATTTTATGACCTTTCCTGCCATAGTTGTTAAGTGAATCACTGCAGTTGTTAAGTTAGTAACACAGTTGTTAATTGAAGCCGGCTTCCCCCATTAACTTTACTTGTCAGAGGGTTGCAAAAGCTGATCACATGACATCGGGACACAGCAGCCGTCATAAATGCGTGCCAGTTGCCAAGTCCCCGAATTTTGATCACATGATCAAAGTGTCATAAGTGTGGGAAACAGTCATAAGTCGTTTTTTGAGGCCCATTGTAAAGATCTACCGTCTCTTTACTTTTCCTTTAGTTCTGTCACATTCATCATTTGTGGTGTCTTTTGAAAGACCCGCCTCACTCTCAGTTCTGCCTTTTTTGACAGATCCCACAATTTCTAGAGGTAACTTTTCTATTCATTCTTTCTATTCCCCTCCTTTCATTTCCCATGTATGATTCTTTTACTCTTTTTCAGCATTTTAGAGAATTCTGCACATACCCACCTTGGCCTCTTGATTTTTCTCTCTCTCTTTTTTTTTCTCGCGGGGATTGTTTGCGATTGCGCTTTCAGTGTGTCATTTTGCAGGACTTCCTACCCCTCCTGTACAATTTTCTTTGTTGGGATCCCAGGGCCATTGGAACTGACCTTTCCTTCCTTAGAGTTCATCGAAATCTGCTCTCTTTCTCCTTTCTCTTTCTCCAGAGATCATTAATTCAAGGCTAACGTGTTCACTCCCCCCCCCAAGATACCTGTCATTTTCACTTCTTTAAACAATTCAACTCTTGATGGTGAGAATTAGATCCGGGTTGGCAAATCCCCTTGTTTTTCTTTTTTTTAAATATCTTCCGAGAAATGAAGTCGGCAAGAGAGAACAAGAATTTGTTTCGACCTTTGACGCTTGGCCGATTCCCAGCAGATGTCAGGATAATTGAAATTTTCCATTATCAATATTGCCTGCCTCTTTGAAAGGCTGGTCATCTAATGCAAATAGATCAATAGCCATTAACCTTGGTGGCCGTGTGACAGCCACTGAAGGCCATCCGCTGGGAGACTCGTGGGCTTTCTTGTGTGCTTGGCTGGCCACTGTGAGAACAGACTGCTGGACTAGATGGGCCCTAATTATGTTCCTATGACCTCATGACCCCATCTTTATCTTCTGCCTGTCCAAACTGTCGGTAATAAACTCTCATAATCCTATCCGGGTTTTTGTTTCTCTCTGTATTCTTAGAGATAGTATTCTTTTAACAATGTAAGCCAGGGGTGTCAAACTCAATTTCATTGAGGGCCGCATCAGCATTGCCGTTGCCCTCAGAGGGCTGGGTGGGTGTGGCCAGGGTGGGTGCAGCCTACTGGGTGGGCGTGGATGGAGTGGGTGTGGCCTACTGGGTGGGTGTGGCCAGCTCTACATCGTTCGCGTCAAGGGTGCCTGTGGGGGCCTGGGCAGGAGTGTGACAGATCTGAAGGTCTCTGGCAGAAGGGGGTGGGACCAGGGCAAGCGCCAAGGCATGGTCCATTTCTTCATTCCTCGCAAAGGGTGACACCTCCCCAGCATGCACCCAGGGGGCGGGGCCGACACGGCAGGGGCTAGTTCCTCGCTGTTTCCAGACGGCCTTGTGGAGCTAAGACTGAATGTGTTTCAGCATAGATGGCCACCACAAAATTGTACATTGGCTCCCGCCTGGCCTGGGCCAGGGCCAAGGCAGAGGGGGCCGTTCCCTCACTGTTTCCAGGATGGCTTCGCAGGCCACATGAAACCACTTCGCAGGCCGCATCCAGCCCCCGGGCCTTGTGTTTGACATGTCTGATGTAAGCCATCCAGAGACACCTCGTGGCGAGAGAGGTGGCAAATACATTTAATCAATCAATAATATATTTTCAATCACGTATTTTATACAGGGTTTCCACGCTTTTTCCTCAATTTCTGAACAAGCATATTTTGTTCTTTACATTTAATTCAACACTCCCACACCCTTTCTGTTGAGTTTGTTCCATCTGAATAAATTGCTACTTTGCCCTGCTATACATGCCAGTGTTAAGTATCTTCCCACCAACTTTCAACAGCGTACCCATAGAGGAGTATATTTGCAGCTCAGGGTTGAACTGTGGGGTCCTTGGTGCTCTCTGAGCTTGGCTGTCTTTTTGCAGACTTTTCAGGAATGTTCACCTAAACTCATTTGTTTTCCTGATTTAGGATTTCCCTGTTTCTTTTCTGCACTCTGCGCGTTGGTGTAAAAACTTCAGACGTTTCGAATTCTACCTACTGATCTCTCTGTTGTAATGTCCTGTAAAATTCCTCATCCTCGTTCCTGCGGCTGCACTGCGTTCAGTTTTCTTGGCCCCAATCTTTGGCTACATATTGGGGAGAATCCCGTTTCTTTCCAGGAGTCGTTCATGAGGGTAAGATAGGTTACAGTCACGAAATTCTTGCGATGTAAACAGATTCTTAAAATAACAGAATGACAGAGTCGAAAGGGGTCTTGGAGGTCTTCCAGTCCAACCCTTTGCTCAAGCAGGAGACCCCATTTCAGACAAATGGCTGTCCAAGCTCTTCTTAAAAATTTCCAGTGTTGGAGCACCCACAACTTCTGGAGGCAAGTTGTTCCAATGATTAATTGTTCTCACTGTCAAGAAATTTCTCCTTAGTTCTAGGTTGCTTCTCTCTTCGATTAGTTTCCACCCGTTGCTTCTTGTCCTGCCTTTAGGTGCTTTGGAGAATAGCTTGACTCCCTCTTCTTTGTGGCAGCCCCTCAAATATTGGAGCACTGCTATCATGTCACCCCTGGTCCCTCTCTCTGTTAGACTAGACCAGTAGTGGCGAACCTATGGCACACGTGTCAGAGTCGGCACTCAGAGCCCTCTCTGTGGGCACGCGTGTCGTGCCCTGGAGATGGCGAGGGACTGGGCCTCGCCACCCTGGCCCCACTCACCCAGTCTGCCATCAGCACCGCGACCACGCCCTCCCGGCACCCCGTATTAAATAAGTGGGTTTTGGGTTCCAGTTTGGGCACTGGGTCTCTAAAAGGTTCGCACCATCACTGTCCTAGACATACCCAATTCCTGCAACCGTTCTACATATGTTTCAATCTCCAGTCCCCTGATCATCTTTATTGCTCTTCTCTGCACTCTTTCTGAAGTCTCAACATCAAATGTAAGACTGATATTGTAGAACAGCTTCCCAAGGAAAGTGTCTGTTCTAATTATGTAACGATGCTTTTGTAAAAAATCCTGTTCCATTTCCCCCCCCCCCCCCGTTATATAATTACTTTGTGAGCCCCGAATCCATGGGATCGAAATCATTCTAATCAACAATATAAAATGTTTGGAATAAACATTACACAACATCCCCTCTGCTGCCTTTTTCTAGCTTTGTTGCTAAATGTTTTTAACAGCTACGCCGAGGTCCTCCAGATGTTGCTATTGCTTGTCCCACTAAAATATGTCAGAAACACTCTCCCATCTTCCACCTCTGTGCAGCAGCCGAGGGAAATTTGGTAACCCTCATTTTCATTTTTACAGAACCTGGCACGGTACATTTATTCTTAACCAGGGTTTGTGTCACGTTCCATCCTGCAGTCTTGTTTCGTGAAAGTGTAGCTTAGGATCGCTCTCCGTTTAAGATTCAGATGTAAGACTAAATTGCTTAATTGAAACAGAAGGAAGGGCTTCTGTTCTTATGGTTGGGCCAGAATGAGAGAGGGAGGTGTTGAAATCTGGAATGAGGCTTGTTCCCATCACAATAAATTTATGCATCTGAGCCCTGCTATTATGAATATATTGGATTGCATAAAATGCTGAACAATAAGACTTTGGAAATAATGCAGAAAAGGTAGCACTTGTAAGCAATTCCTTAAAGCAGGGGGCAACTGCAGAATCTCAGGAAAGACACTCCTACCCACTCCGGGGCACCTTTTCTGAATTATTTCCAAAGCTCTGCACAACCCCACTGTGTACCGTAGGAGTATTTTGTATGATGAAGCTGTTCTGGAAAGAAATAAACCCGAGTACAGCAGATTACTTAAAATGCATTGCAATCTTGTTCGTTTGCAAAATGGCAAGGTTCATCTCAAGCCATAAAATGGATGGAGTAACTTTATCCTAGTTCGGGGCATGTTAAACAAAGTCCTGTTAAACAAATGATGATGATGATGATGATGATGATGATGATGATGATGATGATGATGATGATGATGATGATGATGATGATGAAGTTGGAAGGGACCTTGGAGGTCATCTAGTCCAACCCCCTGCTCAGGCAGGAAACCCTATATCATTTCGGACAAATGGCTGTCCAGTTTCTTCTTAAAAACTTCCAGTGTTGGAGCATTCACCGCTTCTGGAGGCAGGTAGTTCCACTGGTTAATTGTTCTAACTGCCAGGAAGTTTCTCCTTAGTTCTAGGTTGCTTCTCTCCTTGGTTAGTTTCCATCCGTTGCTTCTTGTCCTGCCTTCAGGCGCTTCTTTGTGGCAGCGCCTGAGATACTGGAAGACTGTTATCCTGTCCCCCCTCGTCCTTCTCTTCATTAAACTAGACATACCCAATTCCAGCAACCGTTTCTTATATGTTTTAGCCTCCAGTCCCCTGATCATCTTTGTTGCTCTTCTCTGCACTCTTTCTAGAGTCTCAACATCTTTTTTACATCGTGGTGACCAAAACTGGATGTCGTATTCCAAGTGTGGCCTTACCAAGGCCTTGTAAAGTGGTATTAATACTTTCTGTGATCTTGATTCTATCCCTCTGTTAATGCAGCCTAGCACTGTGTTGGCCTTTTTGGCAGCTGCAGCACACTGCTGGCTTATATTTAAGTGATTGTCCACTAGGATTCCGAGATCCCTCTCACAGTTACTACTATTGAGCAAGGTACCCCCTATACTATACCTGTACATTTGGTTTTTCTTGCCTAAATGTAGAACCTTACTTTTTTCACCACGTGTCTGTGAATGATGCATATGCTTTGGGGACTTGGTTGTGTTGATTTTAATGCTCACTGTTTGCAGACACTGCCCCAGGCTTGTTCATACGTCCTGACATTGAGGTCTTGTTGTAAGTAATGGGATTTCCAAATACAGTCTTAACCAATAAAGGAAAATATTTGTATGTCAGGGTTGAAATGAGGGGACAGCTCACAGTTGAAATAATGGACTAGCACTGATGATGTTACCTAGTTTGGGTAATGAAACTTCTGCAAAAAAACAACCAAGCTCAGAAAGCACCAAGGACCCCATACAGTCTTTAATTTTTATGGTATAATGGTGCAAGGCACCTGGATAAAAAGACTGAGTTTTAGTCATGCCTTAGGCATAAAGCCAGCTGGATGACTTTGGGCTGCTCACTCTCAGGTGTAAGAACAGGGGTCTTCAAACTTGGCCCTTTCATGACTTGTGGACTTCAACTCCCAGAATTCCTCAGCCAGCATGCCTGGCTGAGGAATTCTGGGAGTTGAAGTCCACAAGTCGTAAAAGGGCCAAGTTTGAAGACCCCTGTATAAGAAGAAGGATAGTGCAAACCAATTCCCAAAAAAGTTGCCAAGATAACTGCAGGGACTTATCCAGGCAGTCATCAAGAGTAAAGTCTAACTAGTTCTTCTTCTTTCTCCTCACCCTTCAGACTACAAATCTTAAATGTTCTTCACCACAGAAATCGGAGTGGTGTTTTTTCCCATTCAATATGCCCTTTGACAGATAAAAGATTGATTTCTTTGGCTAAGGATTGATTGCTTATGTACCATCAACTTGACTCTTAGTAACCGCATAGATTTTTTTCCCCCCATGACTATCTGTTTTTCAGATCTTCAAACAATGTACTTCTCACCACTGTAACTGAGTCCCTCACCCTTGCTGTTGGTCATCTTCTTCTCTTTCTTTCCACCTTTCCCAACATTAGAGGCTTCTCCACACAGCTAAATCTTTGCATGATGTGTCCAAAATAGAATGATTTGAGTCTAGTCATTTGTGCCTCAAGTGAGTCTGGGTTGATTTGTTTGATGATAACATTGGTTCGTTTTCTTGACTGTCAATGGTCTTCGCAGGAGTCTTCTCCAACACCAAAGTTCAGAAGTATCACTACTCTTCCTGTACTGCTTCAAAGTCCAACTTCACTATCCACAGAGTCAAGCATGGCCATACCATAGCTTGCAAAGTTCTGCTCTTTGTATGAATAGACACATCATGGCTTCTGAATGTGTTTTCCAAGGCCTTCGTGGCTGTTCTACCAAGTTCTAGTCTACAGCATAATTCTTGACTGCTTGTTCTTTTATTATTGTTATTCAGTTGCTAAGTCGTGTCTGGACTCTTTGCAGCCCCATGGACTACAGCAGAGGTCCCCAACCTTTTGGGCACCAGGGACCAGTTCTGTGGAGAAAGGTTTTTCCACGGACCGGAGAGTGCATGGTTTTGTGTGCTGCCTGCATTCCATGGATGGGGCTTTGCTTGTTTCTATGGACCGGTTGCTGGCATGCCGTGGCCCAATACCGGTCCACGGACCGGGGGGTTGGGGACCACTGAACTACAGCATGCCAAGTTGATGGTTGCTTTTAAAAGGAAAACAGTAACACTTTGACATCTAGGTTGTCAATTCTAAGGCTGGTTGTTGTACCTGTTGTCATTAATTTGGTGGTCTTTATATTTAGCATACAGAATAGCAGAGTTGGAAGGGACCTTGGAGGTTTTCTAGTCCAATCCCCTGCTCAAGCAGGAGACCTTATGCCAGGGGTCTTCAAACTTGGCCCTTTTATGACTTGTGGACTTCAACTCCCAGAATTCCTTAGCCAGTGTGTCTGGCTGAGGAATTCTGAGAGCTGAAGACCCCTGCCTTATACCATTCTGGACAATTGCC
>NW_015392393.1:0-7380 GCF_001527695.2 Protobothrops mucrosquamatus | reverse complement strand
GATGTGCAGATTCCAGAATGCTTTGGTGGACTTGCTGCAGAAGCCATATTCATCGATACCGAGGGGAGCTTTATGGTTGATCGAGTTGTGGATATAGCAGAAGCCTGCATTCGTCACTGTCAGCTTATTGCTGAAGTGCGCCCAGAAGAAGGTTAATTGCCAAACTCTATTTGCCTTCCTGCAAAGTATGCTTTTTTTTTCCTGGCTACGTATCCGAACGGTTCCATTTATTTCTTTACCGTCATAGATCCGTTCAATATTTACCCAGATATAGGAAGTAACTGTATGCAAAGCTGAGTCGGAATGTTTTATTTATACAGAATTAGGTTGCAGTAATCAGTGTTTCCTCAAACTTGGCTATTTGAAGACTTCAGCTCCCAGAATTCTCCAGCCGGCTATGCCAGCTAAGTGGCCAAGATTGAAAAACACTTAACAGTAATAAACCAATGGACATCCCCAAATTTGGAATAAGAGAAAGGTCATTGGGCACCGAGACGTAGACATGTCTAGTTTAATGAAAAGAAGGACTAGGGGTGACATGATAGCAGTGTTCCAATATCTAAGGGGTTGCCCCAAAGAAGAGGGGGTAATTCTCCAAAGCGCCTGAAGGCAGGACAAGAAGCAACAGATGGAAACTAATCAAGGAGAGAACCAAGGTAGAACTAAGGAGAAACTTCCTAACAGTTAGAACAATTAACCAGGGGAACTACCTGCCTCCAGAAGCGGTGAATGCTCCAACACTGAGAGTTTTTAAGAAGAGACTGGACAGCCATTTGTCTGAAATGGTTTCCTGCCTGAGCAGGGGATTGGACTAGATGACCTCCAAGGTCCCTTCCAACTTTATTATTATTATTATTACTATTACTATTATTATTATAAGAGGATTCACGAGGCAAGAAAAGTCCAGGGTTCACCAGGCATAATCCAAGTCAAGGCACGATGTCAATCCAAAGCAGGGGTCTTCAAACGTGGCCCTTTTATGACTTGTGGACTTCAACCCCCAGAATTCCTCAGCCAGGCACACGTGCCTGGCTGAGGAATTCTGGGGGTTGAAGTCCACGAGTCCAAAGGGCCAAGTTTGAAGACCTCAGATCCAAAGCAAGGCAAGAATCACGACAACCAGAAAACATACAGCTAGGAAATGAACGCTTTGTTCCCAGCATTGCTTCCATCTGTCTGCTGTGGCAGCCGGCTTCTGGTGCAGCCCATCAAGAAGGGCGAGGCTTTCTCCTGGCAAGTAATCTGGCTGACCTTCTCTGCTCCTGCCTTCTCTTTGCCCTACCTGTTCTTGGAACAGGTGCAGAAGGCAGTTCCTTTTCCTCGTCACTGGCTGGCTGCAGCTGCGTGCTTTCCCCAGCTGAAGCCTCAGGGCTGTCCTGCTGCAGCTGTGCTTCAGCCCAAAATCCCTCTCAGATGTCTGCTTGGAGCCATTGGCCCAACTCCCTTCCAGATGTGCCTGCAACTAATTCATCTTCTTCCGAGCTGACATCTGGAGAGAGATCTGGGGCAGTGTCCAGGAGAGTCATCACAAAATGATAAAGGCGGGATGTAAATAAATGAAAATAAATAAATAAAAATCCCCCAGAATATCTTCTGACCTGAGGCAGCAGTCCTTGAGAAACTGAACTACATGGATTGGTTTCATTCCACGGGCAGAAATCATTAGAGATTTCACAACCATCTACATCAGGGGTGTCAAACTCAATTTCATTGAGGGCCGCATCAGCATTGCGGTTGCCCTCGGGGTGTGTGTGGCCAGGGTGGGTGCAGCCTACTGGGTGGGCGTGGATGGAGTGGGTGTGGCCCACTGGGTGGGCGTGGCCAGATCTGCATCGTTCGCGTCCAGGGTGCCTGTGGGGGCCTGGGCAGGAGTGAGACAGATCTGAGGGTCTCTGGCAGAAGGGGGTGGGACCGGGGTAAGCGCCAAGGCATGGTCCATTTCTTCATTCCTCACAAAGGGTGACCCCTCCCCAGCATGCACCCAGGGGGCGGGGCCAACACGGCAGGGGCTGTTTCCTCGCTGTTTCTAGATGGCCTTTGTGAATAAACCATAAATTCAATATAGGTCTTAGGACTGAATGCGTTTCAGCATAGATGGCCACCACAAAATTGTACACTGGCTCCCGGCTGGCCTGGGCCAGGGCCAAGGCAGTGGGGGCCGTTCCCTCACTGTTTCCAGGATGGCTTCGCGGGCCACATGAAACCACTTTGTGGGCCGCATCCGGCCCCCGGGCTTTGTGTTTGACATGTCTGATCTACAGTGAACTAAAACCCAAATTTCTTGGAAACATTCAAGGTATTTGACAAAATTCTGAGGGAAAATTTACGCAATGCGGCAGTACAGGAAATTTGGGAACTGCAGTGGGTTTTGTCAGAGTTTTGGGTAGGCATTTTCTTCCGAGTCCCAACACCTAATAGACGTTTTCAGATGCAACAAGGCATTCTTAATATTTATGTATTATACTGATATATAATAATATGTCATTTACATAGCCCAATCTAGAGACGGTTATCATTCGATCGTACTCGGTATATATTGTCTGATTGATCATATGACTATGTGATTTATTATTACAAAAGACTACCACAAGCTATCTCTGAAAGGAGCTGATTATTCCCCATACCTTGCTCTGTCAACTGCCTCTGTCTCAAGCCAGGAATGAGGAATAAACCATAAATTCAATATAGGTTTTTATTGGGGGTTTTTTCCCCCTCCCCTTTTTTCTTCAGATCATCAAATAGCCCTGGAGACTTTCTCTCTTGAAAATATTCTTTCCCATATTTATTACTTCCGTTGCCATGACTATATGGAGCTGCTGGCACAGGTTTATCTCCTCCCAGATTTCCTCTCTGGACACCCAAAGGTAAGGGCCAAAAAGAAGTGCATCTCCAAGGGGGGGGAGAGAATGTATTAAGAGTTGCAGATAGTCCTCGACTTTACGACCCACGATGAAGACCAAAATTTCTGTTGCTAAGCGAGACTGCTGTGAAAGTGAGCTTTGCCCAACTTAACAACCTTGCCACAATTCCGTGAAACATTGCAGTTAATAATAATAATGATGATAAAGTTGGAAGGGACCTTGGAGGTTGTCTAGTCCAACCCCCTGCTCAGGCAGGAAACCCTATACCATTTCAGACAAATGGCTGTCCAGTCTCTTCTTAAAAACTTCCAGTGTTGGAGCATTCACCGCTTCTGGAGGCAGGTTGTTCCACTGGTTAATTGTTCTAACTGTCAGGAAGTTTCTCCTTAGTTCTAGGTTGCTTCTCTCCTTGATGAGTTTCCACCCGATGCTTCTTGTCCTGCCTTCAGGCGCTTTGGAGAATAGCTTGACTCCCTCGTTGGGGCAGCCCCTGAGATACTGGAACCCTGCTATCATGTCCCCCCCTCGTCCTTCTCTTCATTAAACTAGACATCCCCAATTCCAGCAGCTGTTCCTTATATGCTTTGGCCTCCAGTCCCCTAATCATCTTTGTTGCTCTTCTCTGCACTCTTTCTAGAGTCTCAACATTGTTAAATTAGTCACATGATTGTTTACTGAATCTGGCTTCCTCGTTGACTTTGCTCGTCAGACGGGCGCAAAAGGGGATCACGTGACCCCGGGACACTGTCATAAATATGAGTCAGTGGTGGAGCATCCAAATTTCTATCTCATGACCACGGGGATGCTGTAATGGTTGCAAGTGTGAAAAGCGGTCCCTTTTTTTAGTGCCTCTAATTTTAAATGGTCACTGGTTGTAAGTGTAGTGCATAAACAATATGTGGTTTTTCCCACCTTCAAATTTACATAGTCTCATTTTTTCCTCATTTAAAAATAAGTAAGCTCTGGTTTCCTTTCTAATATTCTATAGAATTTGCAAGAATATACAGATAGTCCTCACTTGATAACCATTTAGAATTTGTTGTTAGTTGCGAAGTCGTGTCCGACCCATCGCGACCCCATGGACAACGTTCCTCCAGGCCTTCCTGTCCTCTACCATCTTCTGGAGTCCATTGAAGCTCACGCCTCCTGCTTCAGTGACTCCATCCAGCCCCCTCATTCTCTGTCGTCCCCTTCTCTTGCCCTCCATCTTTCCCAGCATCAGGCTCTTTTCCAGTGAGTCCTTCCTTCTCATTAGGTGGCCAAAGTACTTGAATTTCAACTTCAGGATCTGGCCTTCTAAAGAGCAGTCGGGGTTGATCTCCTCTAGGACTGACCGGTTGGATCGCCTTGCAGTCCAGGGGACACGCAGGAGTCTTCTCCAGCACCAGAGTTCAAAGGCCTCAATTCTTTGGCGCTCAGCCTTTCTTATGGTCCAACTTTCACAGCCGTACATTGCAACTGGGAAAACCACGGCCTTGACTATACGCACTATTGTTGGCAGGGTGATGTCTCTGCTTTTTAGTATGCTGTCTAGATTTGCCATAGCTTTCCTCCCCAGGAGCAAGATTTTAGTATGCTTGCCCCTGAAGAGTGCTGTTGTAAAACATGATGTTACACGATTCCCTCCCTTAGCAATGACAATTCCGGCAGTCCCCAGTTTTCATCATTAAGCAAGGACCTCGCGTGACCAGAGCTTTCGACTTCCCACCAGCTTCCCCATTGACTTGATTGTGGGAAACCAGTAGGGAGGTTGCAGATCGCAATCCCATGACGGTAGGATGTCGTGAAGGTTGGAAATCCAGGCTGGTTGCTGAGCGTCACGGTTGCGATTGTGTGACCACAGGGATGCTTCAACTGCCAGAGCTTTGAGGATTGGTCCTAAGAGTCTATAATAATAATGATGATGATGATGATGATGATGGACCTTGGAGGTCATCTAGTCCAACCCCCTACTCAGGCAGGAAACCCTATACCATTTCGGACAAATGGCTGTCCAGTCTCTTCTTAAAAACTTCCAGTGTTGGAGCATTCACCGCTTCTGGAGGCAGGTTGTTCCACTGGTTAATTGTTCTCACTGTCAGGAAGTTTCTCCTCAGTTCCAGGTTGCTTCTCTCCTTGATTAGTTTCCATCCGTTGCTTCTTTTCCTGCCTTCAGTGGCTTTGGAGAATAGCTTGACTCCCTCTTCTTTGGGGCAGCCCCTGAGATATTGGAAGACTGCTATCATGTCCCCCCTCGTCCTTCTCTTAGTTAAACTAGACATCCCCAATTCCAGCAACCGTTCCTTATATGCTTTAGCCTCCAGTCCCCTGATCCTCTTTGTTGCTTTCTCTGTACTCTTTCTAGAGTCTCAACATCTTTTTTACATCGTGATGACCAAAACTGGATGCCGTATTCCAAGTGTGGCCATACCAAGGCCTTGTAAAGTGGTATTAATACTTCGCGTGATCTTGATTCTATCCCTCTGTTAATGCTCTTGTTCAGCACCATCGTAAGTTCGAGCAGTCTCTTAATGAACGATTGTTAAGTGAGGACTACCTGGATGTCACAGATCTTCCTGACAAGAACGTTCCTGAAAAGATAATTCTTGGTTTAGTACCCAGCTCAAAAGAGAGATTCCCCCACAAGCGCTTGCGGGTCCAGATGGAAAAAAAACATTTGTTCTCTTGGAAACTGCAGGCACTTCTGTTGGGGCTGTGGGGGAAGATGTAAGAATTTGTCTGATGAAGTCGCGCCAGGGGAGAAAGGGAGAGCTAGTGTAAGGTTCTTCTTTGGAATTTGTAGGAAGAAAGATTTTTCCAAATCACAATCTGGCACAGAGGTAACGTTCGTTCCAACCATCCCCTGCTGTCTAGTAACTGCCCTGAGTTTTACAACATATAGGGGGAAAAGGGGAGGGTGCCAAGCAAAAGCATCCCCTTTTGGTGGCAGCAAGAATTATCCTGCCGTGACTTATAGGAGGCAGAGCTGGGGTGTATATATTTCGAAAACATTTTTGAGACAGGAGGTTTGAGGCTCCTATCATTTCACCCTTTCGGCTCGACCATGCCACTTCAAGAAATAGAAATAATAGATTATTTTCCCTTGACTAAATGTTTTTGGGTGTTTTGACTTCTAGTTATATGGCTGTCTGTTATCTGTTTTCTGGAAACTGTCCATAGTTTATACACCTCCTCGCTCTCTGCCCCACCCACCATCAGTCACTTACCTGTCTGCACGCTTGGAATAGAATAGAATAGAATAGAATAGAATAGAATAGAATAGAATAGAATAGAATAGAATAGAATAGAATAGAATAGAATAGAATAACAGAGTTGGGAGGGATTTTAGAATAGAATAGAATAGAATAGAATAGAATAGAATAGAATAGAATAGAATAGAATAGAATAACAGAGTTGGGAGGGATCTTGGAGGTCTTCTAGTCTAACCCCCTGCTCAGGCAGGAAGCCCTATACCATTTCAGATAAATGCCTGTCCAATCTCTTAAAAACTTCCAGTGTTGGAGCATTCACAACTTCTGGAGGCAGGTTGTTCCACTGGTTAATTGTTCTAACTGTCAGGAAGGAAGTTAGATTGAAATAGATTGAGGGGTCACTATAAACTCCTCCTTACTTCAGGTGTTTATTATGGGAACTCAGAACTAAACACTGGGTGATAACAGCTGGAATTTTTTTTTTTAAAAAAAGCTTTTCTTTATAATCAGTAATGTGGACTGATTATTTTTTCCCTGCAAACTAAACATTTTCTGAAACAAATCAGCTTTTTGCATAAAGGTTGTGGGTTTGTTTGTTTTTTGAGGGGAAATTCTCCAATTTGAAATGATTTAATAACCGACACCAGTATCTCTTCTGAGCTAATACCTGACCTCTTCTCCATTTAAAGGTCATTCTAACAGCTAAGCACAATAACAGTCAGAACATCTGAGAATCGTGGGAGGCTTGTTTAAGATGCTACAGTTCTTGGGTTGTTGGTTGTTTTTTTTTAACATCTGATGGAGGAAAAAACTGCAGCCGTTTCCTGTGAGCTTCATCATGGTTTTATAACTTGAAATTCTGTAAATAGAATAACAACTCAAACGAGGCAAAGGGTTGATCCCTTTCAGATGAATCTATACTTAATTTCCCTCAACCATAAAATGTCAAGTAGCCCTTTGATTCATAGTGAGGGGTCCCTGAGAGAGAGAGAGGGCGGAAGGGAGAGGGGGAGAGAGAAAGGGAGAGAGAGAGAGAGAGAGAGAGAGAGAGAGAGAGAGAGAGAGAGAGAGAGAGAGAGAATATTTAGAGGCATCCCATCTTTTCTGAGACGGATTTCCGTGGAAATGGAGCTCTCTCTGTTTTATATCTGATCCTTAGGTGCAGCTGATTGTGATTGATGGAATCGCCTTTCCTTTCCGCCATGACTTCGAAGATCTGTCGCTGCGAACAAGGCTTTTGAACGGCCTGGCCCAACAGTTGATATGCATCGCAAATGACCGTACCTTAGCTGTAAGTCTGAGGAAGAATGGAGATATGTGGCTAAGTC
>NW_015392392.1:33601-35556 GCF_001527695.2 Protobothrops mucrosquamatus | reverse complement strand
GAATGTGCACTAATCGGCATACATTAAAATGAAATTTCATTCCATACAGCTCTCAAAGGGTCACCACCTCTGATATACACTACACTACATAAATATGACAAAAATAAATAAATAAATACAGAATTATGCACATAGACACATATGTTATATGACACAGAGAAACAACACAGTCTAGTTCGGGTTATGTATACATGTGCACAGCGAGAAAAACGAATCTTGCGAGTTTACCAGACGGACGGCCTAGGGAACAAAGCTATTACAGAATCGGGTAGTCGTGCTAGAAATACTTCAAAACCTCCTCCCAGAGGGGAGCAACAGAAACAGACGTAAAGTGGGTGTGTGCACAGATACATCGTCTCCTTTTTGTGTACCACATCTGAGCAACATCTCTTCGTTTTTAATGCTACTGAATAGGACCATAAGAATAAAAATACAGAATCATTTTATACAAATCTGTTTATCTATTTAAAAGAGGATTAAAAACCCTTGAAGCCATCTTGTGGGCTTCATTAGAACTTGAAACACTGCTTCCCACAGACAAGAGAACATGTGCAGACGGTTGAGCTAATTTAGAGTTTTAATTTATTTTACTTGATTTTTCACATGCTTTTCAGACCATTCTGATACGTGTGGTTTCTCTCTGCGGTGTCATAATACTCTAAAAATTGTTTTCAAATCTTGATCTTTGTGACTTTGTGCACGGAGGCTGTAGCCTTGCTGTGGGGGTTGATGGATAGATTCTCTGCTAGAGTTTAATTACAGCTTTCATATTTCTTACATAATCATACCAGATGTAAAACAGTTCCATTGATCTGTATAAAATCCAGGGCATAGACCCATTAAACAAAAACTAAGTCACTGTCTAAGTCAGTTTTGTATTCAGTCCATATTCATTCAGCAGAGGAGAGAGTGCTCCAGTTTGGTCTATTGCAGGGGTAGGCAACCTTGGCTCTTTTATGACTCGTGGACTTCAACTCCCAGAATTCCTGAGCCAGCCATGCTGAGGGGAAAGGGAGAGGTTTCCAAGCTGAGCCATGTTGGCTCAGGAATTCTGGGAGTTGAAGTCCACGAGTCATAAAAGAGCCAAGGTTGCCTACCCCTGGTCTATTGGTTAAGTTAAGAGACCAGGCAAGAAAGCAGAAGGCTGGATAAGTAGAGATCAGGTGTGGCTTGATGCGAACAAAGAGACAGAGTCCAGATCTAATCTGATAATGGACACGTTTATTCAGCTGAACAAAGGTGGGTCCTCCCTTAAGATTGGAAGAAACTTGAATACAGTTTGAAGCAAGTATACATATACATTTCTTACTTTTCCTTAGTTATACAGATAGTCCTTGACTTACAACAGTTCATGCAACCATTTGAAATTACAACTGCACTGTAAAAAGTGACTTAAGACCGTTTTTCACACTTACGACCATTGCAGCATCCTCATGGTCATGTGATCAAAATTCAGACACTTGGCAACTGACTCGTATTTATGTCAGTTGCAGTGTCCCGGGGTCATGTGATCCCCTTTTGCGACCTTCATTCATTTCACAACTGTCTCGCTGAGCAACAAAATGTCTGCCTCAATTGTAGTCGCAAGTCGAGAACTATCTGTATAAGTGGAAGCCAGCATACTACAGAAAAAAGTAAAGAAGTTACAAAAATACTCATGCATGTATCCTGTGGCTTTGATCACGTGCTCGACTCAAAGGCTGGCTAAGGCCTGAACTTTATTTCTGTCATTTCAGCATAAGAACCTTTTGACTAATTATCAGAATTATCAGACTCCTGATCAACAGACCATGAGTTCAGGTCCCAGCAAATCCCACCTAAGCTAGGAAAGCCAGTTGGATGACTTTTGGCCAGTCCCTCTCTCTCAGCCCAACCTACCTCAGAAGGTTGTTGTTATGGGAAAAATAGGACAGGGAAGATATGTTGTATATGTCTTCCACTTTGAGATATTTGTG
>NW_015392392.1:28826-31478 GCF_001527695.2 Protobothrops mucrosquamatus | reverse complement strand
AGCTAGTCTTATACATATGCAGATGTGGAACCATCAGGAAGTTTGGAGCCAGGGATCTCAAGACAAAAGAAGCTCTTAAGAGTCATTAGCCCCATCACCTGGGAAGCAGGATATGATAATGGGATTAAACCACAGATATCAAGGCCTAGAAAAACACTCAGAAATAGCCTCAAAGTTCATGCCACAGGAACAGGAAACTTCCAGGCAGGGCTAGAGGGTATAAAAAGACCTTCTGCCCATGTGCTCGCTCTTTTTTCTTCTCCTCTGCTGCTTATCTGTCTTCTGCAATAAACTGTAACCTTCTTCCCAAAGCAGTCGCCATGTTTGCTTATTTATTCCCGGCTTGGATGAACCAGGATGAAGACTTACTTCTAACAATTCTATCCAGGTAACATGATGGTACACCACTCATGAAGCTTTATTTGGCTCCTTAGTGTGTGAGCTGCCAGGGAGACATCAGAATGATTGAAAAGCACCCTTTCCCACCTTCAGTAATAAATAAACTGAAAGACACCAGTAAGGGAACTTTGAAGACATTTTCAAGAATCCTGAGCTTTAAAAACAATAAATTAAGGCAAGAACCAATCTGGATCAGTCTTCTGAGCTTGAAGACAGGTGCTGGAGCCTATCCTCAAGGAACTTCTCTCAACCAGAGTGTGTATTTTGGGCTATTCTATGCATACTATTTATGTACTGTCTGGTTGCATGTGGCTTCTTATTGGTTGATAGGGGGTTGATGGCTGGCTATTAAGTCATTGGTTGTTGTTTCCTGGGCTCCTAAATACTTAATAAGCTGGTGGTAAATCAGAATTCCTGTTGACCGCCCTTTTTCCACAGGCTTTAAACATTTCCCTGGCTATCTTTGTACCTGCTCAACCAACAATCTTAGTAGCTGCAAAACTGAATGTATGTCCTTGTTCATTGCAATATGTGGCTACCAATGAGTTCAGGTCTCCTCGTCTGACCGTTCGCTTGTGTTCTTACAATCTTAAAAATTGATGCAAGCCTGTTTTGGAATTGCAGTGTAGATTTCATAACAACATTAATATTATAGACCATTATAAATCCAGGTATGCTGGGTTTAGCCACTCGAGCAACTCAAATAGCTGTTTTATTTTTCTGAAAAAGTTGGAATAATGAAAGAATTTCACCAACCAATAAATCCCCAAACCAAGTATCTGATATCTGTTCTAAGGCACCCCCATTTCTCTTGTATTCCATCCTTCCTGAACATCACTTTTTTTGAGATGAGAGACACCTATGGCCTGCGGGAATGAAATAAATTTTTCATTCATGGCCAAGTTCACGTAGGTTATGCTGGGATGAGACTAAGGCATGTTTTGGTAGGCTGGTGTGAGGAACCGCTTTGAAAGTCTGAATAAAATATACACATCATTATTTTTGTAATTCTCACCTCAAAAATATTTGTTTATCTCTTTTCCTGCCAATTATGATCTGTAAAATCATTTCATTTCAACTGGTTATTTTCTAGAGAGAGACAAGGAAAACAAATCTTCAGGCTTCTTTCTTATCAACTGCTGTTTCGCTGGAGAAATTTATTTTATTTCAGTGCACAGATTTGGAAAAACTCTGCGTGTTTTTATATTATTGTCCTTTAATGCCACGGTTCGCTTCCTAGGGTACATTTGCAGAGAGAGGAAAGGAAGCATATCAACATTTTAAATCAGTAAATCAAAATAAATGTCCCAGATAAATGTCAATCAATAAATGCCCAAATAAATGCCATTACAAGCTTCTGGTATATTTTTCAAATATTGAAAGAACGAGTGGCCAATTTGTGTCTCTGTGGGAACAAGCAATTCTGAACTAGTCTCAATATGGAAGATCAAAAAATGATCCAATAATCAGGCTGCATTTATCATAACAGCATAAATCTGAACAATCTGCCTTCATACAATTTTATCATGCACTATTGAAGTTTTAAATCAGAATATATTTGGTTGGCATATTAATACACAAATGTGAATAGCTTGTTAACAGTACTCTGTGCCTGCGATGTATCCAACTGACCAAAATGATGGGTAATTTTACCTCAGGATTGCTTTCTAAATGAGGGATTTTTCTCTTTAGCTATTTAATTATACAGTAGTCCTCAACTTACAACAGTTCATTTAGTGACCATTCGAAGTTACAACAGCACTGAAAAAAGTGACTTATGACCGTTTTTCACACTTATGACCATTGCAGCATCCTTACAGTCATGTGATCAAAATTCAGATGCTTGGCAACTGACTCATATTTATGACGGTTGTAGTGTCTCAGGGTCATGTGATCAACTTTTATGACCTTCTTCTAAGCAAAGTCAATAGGAAAGCCAGACTCACTTAACAACCATGTTACTAACTTAACACCTGCAGTGAGTCACTTAATATCTGTGGCAAGAAAGGTTGTAAAATGGGACAAAATTCACTTAACCACTGTCTTGCTTAGCAACAAAAATTTTGGGCTCAATTTTGGTCGTACGTCAAGGACTATCTGTAATGAGGGAAGATAGATTTTACCCATTTAATTGTCACAGTTACCTTGATTAATTGCTATTTATTTCAAAACCAATGGAAAATGCCTTTTGTTATTAGTGAAGCCCATCTCGTCTGGACTGTATTTTCACCTTTTTATTGCAATTTAGTGAGT
>NW_015392392.1:9513-28645 GCF_001527695.2 Protobothrops mucrosquamatus | reverse complement strand
CATCTAGTCCAACCCCCTGCTCAGGCAGGAAACCCTATACCATTTCAGACAAATGGCTGTCCAGTCTCTTCTTAAAAACTTCCAGTGTTGGAGCATTCACAGCTTCTGGAGGCAGGTTGTTCCACTGGTTAATTGTTCTAACTGTCAGGAAGTTTCTCCTTAGTTCTAGGTTGCTTCTCTCCTTGATTAGTTTCCATCCATTGCTTCTTGTCCTGCCTTCAGGCACTTTGGAGAATAGCTTGACTCCCTCTTCTTTGGGACAGCCCCTGAGATATTGGAAGACTGCTATCATGTCCCCCCTCGTCCTTCTCTTCATTAAACTAGACATAACCAATTCCAGCAACCATTCCTTATATGTTTTAGCTTCCAGTCCCCTAATAATCTTTGTTGCTCTTCTCTGTACTCTTTCTAGAGTCTCAACATCTTTTTTACATCTTCTTTTTTCCCTTCCTTCCTTCCTTCCTTCGTTTCTTCCTTCCTCTCTCCTTTTCCTTCCCTTCTTCTTTCTTTCTTTCTTTCTTTCTTTCCTTACTTCCTTCCTCCCTCCCTCCTTCCTTCCTTCCTTCCTTCCTTCCTTCCTTCCTTCCTTCCATTTTATTCAACCATGCTATTAATCTAGAATTACTCTGCAAGTGGGCAGCCACATAAAAGTAATACATTAAATAAATAACCTCTTCTAGGTTTTATAAGGTCCAGAAGGAGATTCCTGATTTACTACTGCAGTAAGCCTCTCATTGGGTTGAGAAATTCCTTCACGCAAGAAACTTTTCCACTCATGGTAAGTACTGAATACTCACAGAGATGGAAATGTAATGGCATTTATGCTAAATCAAATTTATTTATTTCACACTTCATATCCTAATATGTGAACCATAACACTGTTGTACTAAACATACATTTTAGAATCTTGCAGTGCAGTTCTTCAATTAACACGGATACTTCAGTGCATGTGTAATGAAAAAATATGCCCAACCTTGCCTATATTACTTAAGATGACAAATAAAATTCATGACACTAGGGGAAATTGCCTTCAGAAACAGATGTACTGTCTTAAATTGCATGACTAAGGTGTGCATTGGGGAAAATGGGCATAAAACTGCCTCTAACTTTCTGAAAATTGACTTTTTTTAGGATACATGTTGCAAGAAACAGATGGGACAAATATATCTTTGGAAATAAGAGTGACTGAGTGAAACCAACATGAAAGGACGTCTGCCTCATTCTATTATATCCAGCAATTAACTGATTATTGAAGAACATTTTAACAATCTTGAAGACTGAACAGAAAATAAATTGGGGTTCAGTTTGGCTACATGAAATGCTGGTTTGGACTGGGATTCTTGCAAAAACCTGCACATTGCTTAATCAGTTGCTAACCTCAATATATTACAAAACATGTATGTTGGTTGGCTAACTGACATGACATCTATCTATCTGTCTGTCTGTCTGTCTGTCTGTCTGTCCGTCCGTCCGTCCGTCCGTCCGTCCGTCCGTCCGTCCGTCCGTCTATCTGTCTATCTATATCTACCTACCTATCTACACATACATACATACATACATACATACATACATACATACATACATACATACATACACTTAATTGTGATTGGAAGTAAACATTTGCTTAACCCATTGCAATTGTATACACAAACATCACAGAAGCAACACAAAGAAACAGCAGAAACACACACATACAGATGTGACACAGCGCTGAATTACAGAGAAGAACCTGCAGACACCTCCTATGGCCGTTGCTGGTTAAAAAGTTGGAAAGAATTGATGAAGCCACACCATGGAAGTTTTCCTCCACTTTTTCTTCTTCCCACCTCAATGGAATACAGGTTGTCCTCAACTTACGACTGGTTGCTTAGCAACTGTTAAAGTTATGATGGACTTCACTGGGCCATATTCATGGCAACATCCCAAAGTCCTGAAATTACATTTTACAATAGTCTTGCCCAGCTGGAGAATTCTGGGAATTGAAGTCCATATATCTTAAAGTTGTCAAGATTGAGAATCACTGCCTGTTACAGAATCATAGAGCTGAAAGGAGCCATGTAGGCCATCAGGTACAATACACTGTTCCCAGCAAGAATCCAGATTAAATTATCCCAAAAACCGTGGCTGTTTACTCCCCATTTGAACACATCCTATGTATTGCAAGATCCAAATCCAGTGGTGGGATTCAGCCAGTTCGCACCAGTTCGGCAGAACCGGTAGCTAATTTTTTGTTGCCCAGAATGGACTTCCGGAAGAAGCATCCACACAGAGAACCGGTTGTTCACATATTTGAATCCCACCACTGTCCAAATCCAATAACATTGATTGTACAGAACCTCATTAGCAACTATTCACAAGGGGACAGTAGAATGTATAGGTAGTCCTCGACCTATGACCACAAATGAACCCAAAATTTAATCTTGCTAAGTGAAACATTTGTTAAGTGAGTTTTGCGCCATTTTAAGACCTTCCTTGTCACAGTGAATCACTGAAGTTGTTAAGTTAGTAACATGGTTGTTAAGTGAATCTGGCTTCCCCATTGACTTTGCTTGTCAGAAGGTCGCAAAAACGAACCACATAACCCGAGGACACTGCAACCGTCATAAATGCGAACCAGTTGCCAAGCATCTGAGCTTTGATCTCGTGACTATGGGGATGTTGCAATGGTCATAAGTGTGAAAAATAGTCCTAAGTCACTTTTTTCAGCGCTTGTTGTAACTTTGAATGAGGACTACCTGTAGATAAGGGGTTAAAAATTTATTCGGCATCCCATTTTTGTTTACCACTTTGCCAACTGTTTGTCTAAGAGATTATTAATCTCAGAACATCTCTTCTTTTATTTCCTCGGAATGCATGCCCATGAAAAGTATTCTTTGTTTTTTCTTTTGTTGGATGTGATTAGTTGGGTACTAGGCTTTGCCTGTCCTTTTATTGCATTTTTTGTCAATAAATCTCATCTATAGTTATAGTTACAAAACCTGCTTCATTAATCATTGCTTTGGTAATATTCTGGCTTTCAGACTCACTCACGTGCCCACCCACAACACTTCAACCTCCAACACAATGAAGGGCAATAACAAGAACAGCAGAGTGGAAAAAGACCTTGGAAGTGTTCTAGTCCAACCCTCTCCTCAACCGGGAGACCCTGTATCATTCCAGACTGTCCAATCTCTTCCTAAAAAACTCCAGTGATGGACCACTCACAACTTCTGAAGGCAACGCATTCCACTGATTAATTGTTCCACTGAAAACACCACTGGGTGACCTCAATTGACTTTATTGTAAAACTACTTTAACAGAATCTTGCAAATCCGATGGTGCAAACTTCCTGTCACCCTTTTTTAACTGCTTGATCCATTAGGGTAGGTCCTTTCTAAATTTCTTGCTCTAACTGTTAAGCCACTAGGAGCTCCTGCATCTCTTATCTAATTGTTTCCTAGGCAGCGTCTCTTTCCTTCATTCCCTAAGGTCATTTGTGCATTTCATTACTCAAAGAAGGGCAAGAATTCTTTTGCTACTTGAACTTAAATTGCCTATTTATACAAGTGAGGTGTCAGATGAGGAGACCCAAACTCATTGGTAGCCTCACACTGCAATAAACAAGGACATACATTCAATTTCGCAGCTACTAAGATTGTTGGCCGAGCAGGTACAAAGATAGCCAGTGATTGAAGCCTGGGAAACGAGCCCCATGTCAGTCAATAGGAATGATAATTTACCACCAGCTGATCAGGTACTTAGGAGCTGAGGACATGGCCACACAAGGAAACAACAGTCAACAACTTAATAGCCATCCATCAACAACCCAATCAATCATTAATAAGCCACACCCAACCAGGCACCACATAAATACTACGCATAGAGTAGCCCAAAGCACACATTCCAGTAAAGAGAAATTCACTGAGGACGAGTCCAAAAGCTTGGAAGACTAAAACTCAGGTCCTAGTGACTGATCCAGATTGGATCTTGAAACATTATCCTGGAACACATGTATTTGCCTTCATCTGTGCTTATTTATACATTAGCGTATGTCTAAACACATTTTAACAATTAGGCAAACATTTTTAGCAAAGTGATATTTTCCTCTCTAACTCCTTTTCTGATGATCTTTTCTGATTCCCCCCCCCTCCTAGATCCCAGCAGTGATAATTTCTAATTTAGTTTCTTCTTCTGCTTGTTCTGAGTGTGATTGTAATGCCATTCATTTTGACATCGCATTTGTCCTCATCAGAGTCCACTTTTCTCTCTTCTCTGTTGATTGAGATAACTCGGTGGTAAGGTAATTTTTGCCTCTTTGAACCTTCTAGGATTAGATTGGAAGAAAACGTGCGCAGATATAAATTAAACCACTTTGTTTTTGTTAGAACCCCAGGTATACAAATCACTCCAGCTACTAGAGCTAATATACAAATAAGTGAGAGGGAGTCAAGCTATTCTTCAAGGCACCTGAGGGCAGGACAAGAAGCAACGGATGGAAACTAATCAAGGAGAGAAGCAACCTAGAACTAAGGAGAAACTTCCTGACAGTTAGAACAATTAACCAGTGGAACAACCTGCCTCCAGAAGCAGTGAATGCTCCAACACTAGAAGTTTTTAAGAAGAGACTGGACAGCCATTTGTCCGAAATGGTATAGGGTTTCCTGCCTGAGTAGGGGGTTGGACTAGACGACCTCCAAGGTCCCTTCCAACTTTATTGTTATTATTATTATTATTAAGTTGATTTAACACAAGATAATGCAAACCAAGTGCTCTTTTTACTCAAAGAGAAATGCACCCTTCTTTCTCGCAACTTCAGAATCAGCCAGCCTAAACATTTTCTGGGTTTACCTAGAATCAGAGTTTCAGATCTTAGCTTGCCTGATTCATAAGTGTGGTCATTCACAGACTCTTGCTGCTTTTGTCAAAACACCGACAGAAGCGTCTCATAAGATTCACACCATCGCGCCACAATGCACATACACACATGGGTCGTAAGGGCGCAACTCTCCTTTCACCTTCTAACAATTCGATCTTTCGTGTGGAACTTCAAGTCACAAGTCAGATAACAATACGGGAACAGACAAGGTATCAACTGCAGCTTACGGCTTTTAAGCAAAGTACTTATACTGTCAGGCCTGCCATCTTCAGCATACTTCGCTTCACTGGCATCCTGTCCTAAAATGCAAGGGGGGAGGAGGAGAAGATGGGGAAGTAGGGAGTAGGAACAGGCAGGAAGGAGAAGGGGATGACAGGGTGACAGGAATCAGAAGTTTCAATCTGGAATGAACCAGCCAACCAAACATGGAGCCGTGAGAATGGAATGCAAAACTCAAGCAAAGAGGCATCAAATCCCAAACCGGTTCCCAAAACATCTAATTCAAATGCCATTGGACATAGATGGAGTGATCAAGCGGGGAGGGCCTGTCATAGCCCCCTCAGAAGCTGGTTCGGAGGAGGAGGAGGAGGAGGAGGAGGAGGAGGAGGAGGAATTGGAACTGGGACCGTCCGACAGGGAAGGACTGCCTACAATAAAGACTAGTGTTTCTCAACCTTGACAATTTTAAGGCATGTGGACTTCAACTCCCAGAATTCCACAGCCAGCAATGCTGGCTGTGGAATTCTGGGAGTTGAAGTCCACATGCCTTAAAATTGTCAAGGTTGAGAAACACTGGAAGGACCATAATCATTCTAATACATTCCATACTTTTCCCCAGTTGAATAAAGCAAGCACGTAGATACATGTCACCAAACACTATCTCCCCAAACGCTGCATTTCTTTATTAAGAGAATCTCGCTACTACAAAAAAAACCCTGTTTTTTTCTAGGTGATTTACAATAAAAAAAAATACCCTGTCTGCCAGTTCAGGTGCAGCTGCCGAGTTCCATTCTGAACCATCATTAACAATTGATAGGACAATTATGGCTTTTTAATGGGACTTTAACTCAACCAATAGGCATCGCTCTGCTTTTAAATTAAACCAGGGCAAAGTAAAACAGTGGAGCACACACCTGGGAAAAACAACAAGCAGCATGCGTGGNAATTGAGCAAAAATAAATCTGTTGCTAAGTGAGACATTTGTTACGTGAGTTTTTGCCCCATTTTTTGACCTTTCTCGCAGCAGTTAAGTGAACCCCTGTAGGTGTTAAATTAGTAACACCGTTGTTAAATCACAAAAGGTGGTCACTTGACCTTGGGACACGGCAACCGTCATAAATATGAGTCAGTTGCCAAGCGTTTCAATTTTGTTCATGTGACCACAGGAATGCTGCAATGGTCGTAAGTGTGAAAAGTGGTCCTAAGTCACTTTTTTTCAGGGCCGTTGTAACTTTGAACGGTCCCTAAATGAACTGCCATAAGTCAAGGACTAACATACTTGGAATACTGCATCCAGTTTTGGTCACCACGATGTAAAAAAGATGTTGAGACTCTGGAAAGAGTACAGAGAAGAGCAACAAAGATGATCAGGGGACTGGAGGCTAAAACATATAAGGAACGGTTGCTGGAATTGGATATGTCTAGTTTAATGAAGAGAAGGACGAGGGGGGACATGATAGCAGTATTTCAGTATCTCAGGGGCTGCCACAAAGAAGAGGGAGTCAAGCTATTCTCCAAAGCACCTGAAGGCAGGACAAGAAGCAACAGATGGAAACTAACCAAAGAGAAAAGCAACCTAGAACTAAGGAGAAACTTCCTGACAGTTAGAACAATTAACCAGTGGAACAACCTGCCTCCAGAAGCGGTGAATGCTCCAACACTGGAGGTTTTTAAGAAAAGACTGGACAGCCATTTGTCTGAAATGGTATAGGGTTTCCTGCCTGAGCAGGGGGTTGGACTAGATGACCTCCAAGGTCCGTTCCAACTTTATTATTATTATACTTAAATTTATCTCCCAGAATTTTCAGCAGGTAAGGATGAAGAATGTATGGCCAGATCAAGTTGTACCATAACTCCTAACATCCTTCTTCTTTGATCACATTGGTGAGGGGCTGATGAAATTATAGTTCAGAAACATCTGGAGGGTTGACGGGTCCTTGTGAGTTTATGGGAGTTGATGTTCACTTCCATCTGGAGAGCACTGTGGGTGGGATAGGTTGCTGTGTCATTAGTAGGGCTATAAAAATCCAGATTAGATTACAACAAAGGGAAATACACAGCAAACTCTGGATTTCAGCTTTCCTGTAGTGACTGTCTTGGTTGTAATTATTACCTAAGCGGAAGGACTCGACTCTGCGGTGTTAGAAATGAAATAGCTTGCTTTTGAAATGGTAAAATTGTTACCCCCTCCTTCTAATTGATGCAAACAGTTATTGTCCTCTTTCTATTCTTTACATTAAAAAAATAGACTGCAGGATAGTGATATAATAATATTGCTCTTTTTTTTTTTTTTTAGAAAGCCGGGAGTGAATTGTCACTGCAGCAACTTTTTTGAGTTAAAAACCCAAACAAAACAACCACAACTTTTCAAAGGCCTAAACATGGAAAGCAGAAGACTGAGAGAATATGGCTATGTTTGTTCAAAGCTCACCACTCCGTAGATTCAGCTCTGTCAGCCTTTCACCAGAATGAAGCCCCAGGCAGCAGTGTACACGTTTTTAACATTCAAAGCCTGCAGCATTGTAATTAGGGCTTCAGATAAACAGCAAAGCCTCTTGTTGTCATTTTTACAGGAGTGTAGTTACGTTTGTGTTTTTGTGTGCAAAGGAAGATGAACAGCATGGGGAAATGTGTTTAAAAGTATATGCATGTATCTACTGTCGTAATGTTCAGTGGTGCTGATCAGAAGCTTCTATGGGAAGGAACATCAAAAGGCAGAAGAGAGAGAAAACTGGGGTCTCCAACCTTCATTAGCAGTTTAACCCCTTACCCTCATCATTTTTAATTGCTGTTTCCATGAAAGGAGGCAGGGAACATCTGGGAAAGACAGCCCGGCTAGGGAAGGAACAGTTAGCTGTCTCAGCTTGCATGGCACCACGCTGAATAAAAGGAGATCAAAAAAGCATATTTTTCTCTTACTATGATGTCATGAAATGGGAAGAGAGGTGCTTGGACATTTTTGAACAGGTCATTCTAAAATGTCCCATTTAGCAGGGGGGAAAAAAGGAGATTTTTCTTTTTAAAAAGGAACCTGTCTAGATGTTTATCAGTGCAGTCTTGGGTCATATATCTTTCAGATATAATCATAGTTTGTTGGAAATAAGTTTGGCATTTCCACTCCTGTTGCATAAATGTCAAGTGTTCCATAAACCATAGTTCCCCATAACTTAGAAATTGAGAAACTTTAGGACTCTTCTTCTTACCACTGGTGTTAAAATCTCATCCTGCAAAAGGTTTTCTCCTCCAGGGGTTGTAATTAATTGATGGGCTATCCTTGTCAGGATTACAGGTTGCAAAGACAACCGTCAACCATCGATCAATAACCCTAACCCTAATCCATTTGGGGGGTGTGTGTGTGGGGGAAAGCATTAAACAGCCAAAATAAGCAGATTTAATGAATTTTTGTGCAAAACTCAGCGATGAGTAAAAACATTTTGGGCAGGTTAAAAAAAAATAAGAGTGAAATGTGGTTAATCGCTTTGTAGGAAGTACGATTGGAAAGCATGGTTTGATCCTGGTCTCTTTTGTTGAAAGCATTTAAACTATCATCTCCCAGAGTGAAAATTCTGTGATGGGGTGTCGTAAAGAGGTAGATTCTTGGAAGGAGGGACTGCACCGTGGTGGTACAGTGGTCAGAATGCAGTATTGCAGGCTAACTTTGCCAACTGCCAGCAGTTTGATTCTCACCAGCTCAAGGTTGACTCAGCCTTCCATCCTTCCAAGGTCAGTAAAATGAAGGCTGAGATTATTGGGAGCAATGTGCTGACTCTGTAAACTGCTTAGAGAGGGCTGCAAAGCACTGTGACGTGGTATATAAGTTTGAGTGTTATTGCTATTGCAGAGAAGTAAGAGGCAACTCAACCCAGATACTACCGTGTTTCCCCGAAAGTAAACCCTACTCCAAAAGTAAGTCCCAGCTAATTTTGGGGGGTGGGCCTAATATAAGCCCAACCCCAAAAGTAAGCCCAAAAGGGTGGAGCGAGTCAGCCCAGATCTTCCGTGCGATGGCCGGAGCATCCCCCTTGCCACTGGCCTGCCAGGGCCTTTCACCAGCCACTGCCGAGGGAACTGCCTAATGCTGGTCCCGCCCTCTCCATCCCACCATCTGCTTGCCTGCGGCCACAATGAACCAAACCCTCGGCAAGGCCCGGCCTCTGCCCACCCTGCCTGCTGGCCCTACTGCTGCTGGGACATTTCTTGGCCACGTTGGGTGCCATGTGGCAGCCAAGTGGTTGCCCATGCTGCTTCTGTCTCACGGCATTTTTTTTCCTCCTGGCTGCGCTGCTCTGGGCTGCCCTGGTGGGCTGCTCCTGCCTGGCGCGGGGCAAGTCGGTCCAGATCTGGAGTGCCACCCATGCCTCCACCTTTGGGCTGCTGAGTGCCAGCCTGCATGCCTACTCAGGCTAAGGGCGGGCTTTGCAGCTCTCATGCCACCTGGGCGATTTTGGCCTCTACCGGCTGCTCCCGCCGGATCACCTTCCGCCCAGCTGCAAATCTCACAAGAAATTAGAAAGTCTGATTGAACTTTTTTTTTTTAGTCCCACAAAAGGCGAAGGCTGAGAAGCGAATGGAGAAATGCAATGCAGCTGAAAGGCTGGTTAGTAAAAAAAAATGCTTGGAGGAGGCAAGGGCATCTGTGTGTGTGGGAGGGTGCGGCAACCTTACCCTGTGCGGCTTCGGCAGGTGTGTGGTAGGCGGAGGGAAGCAAATCCACCACCACCCCTCCACCACCTGCCTCGCCTCCTCACCTCATGGCGGTGGCAGCAGTAGCCAGCCGGGCGGAAGATGATCCACAGGAGCAGCCAGCAGAGGCCAAAAGTTGCCCAGCCGGCATGAGAGCTGCAGCGCCCACCATTAGCCCGGCACTTGCAGCACTGAGTAGGCTTGCAGGCTGGCACTCAGCATCCCAAAGGCAGAGGCATGGGTGGTGCGGTTCCACCGGCAGCAGCTGGCAAAGGGTCCTGGCAGACAGTGCGGGTGGTGGGGCGGCACTCTGGATCTGGGCCGACTTGTCCTGCACCAGGCTCGGCACCCTTTCTGCCGCCGCCCACCACGGCCACACTGGTATCATACCTGGTCCACCACCACGCTCTTGCTGCTGTGTTGCTACTCCACCCTATGTACAGGCCCTGCCCCACTCCCACACGCTTGCGGCCTACTGGTACCAGTACCTGCACAAAGTAAGCCCTCCCCCAAAATAAAACCTAGGGCTTACTTCAGAGCCCAAAAGAAATGGGAAACACGGTATGTATGAGAGAAAGAGGGTGAAGACAGCCCCTGCTCAGTAATCCCTAGGGTATATGGTAGATGCAGATAGTATCTTGCCTCCATGTGGCAAGATTTTGTCTATCAGTGTGAAACAATAAAGAACTTAGCTTGGAAGAAACACCACATGTCATTCTTGGTTTTGGGCCCAACAGAAACAATCCAACCTACAATCATGTAGGAAATTTCCTCTTAATGAGAAGAAGGAAAAGTAGAGTAAAACACAGCTGCTAATTCTTGTCTCCACAAAGCATGGCCTAACCAACAACAGGGCTGATATTGTTTAAATTCACAGATTTATCTGAATTCCAAATAATATATTCAGAAGATCTTCCAAAACAAATCAAGAGTTCTTCGACAAGATTGGTATGGGCAGACAAATGGCTGGAAATATAGCTAAACTCAATTTCCACATCCCACTTCTCAATGAATAAAAGAGCTGTGAGAGAATTGGAAGGTGATTTGACCCTTGTGAATCGACTTCTCAAATCAAATAGCTGATTTGAGAAGCACTGCATTATATTGTGTGCCTTTTAATTGATTCAGTAATGCAACAAGCATTGTGCAGATGTCTCTCCTGAATTGATCCCGCATTCAAGTCAAAATGATTTGACTTGTTGAATCGAACCAGCAAAATGAATTAGTTCTTGGGTGATTCACACACCCCTAATGAATAGCCTCCAAAGAAACCACTATTTCAATCCTCTGGTACAAAGAACGCAACTTAATGAGTCAGTACAGCAGGGTTATCCAACAGCTATACTACAACCCTGAATTAACAACACAATTTTTGAATGCAGTGATTGGCTAAGCCCAAATATGTAAATAGCATTATAGCTTAACATAATGATATGGCTAACACAATACGCCTTTACTGGATTCCCACAGCATAGCGAATCATAAATTATTCAACTTATTTTAGCTTAGTCTGGTATGTTGTGTGGACCTAGCCTAAAAAGATTCATAGCGAGATCTGGATTTATTATGGGAAAATGAATTGTATGGACAAGGTACGGACTTGTATAATGTAGTAGTTAATTAAGATAATGACACTTGGCAGACCCAGTTCCTAGACCTCTTTCAGCTATGGAAGCTCACTGGATGACTTTGTTCCAGTGACTGTCAAGCGCCAGGAGAATCAGGAGGTCCAGACAGTTCAAATGGGTTCAAAGATTTAAGACTTGAGCTCTCTACAAGAATCTGAATTACTAACGGCTAAGAGAAATTAGTGGGAGATACAAGTAGAAGGAATTCAAACTGGGCTGGACTTAGATCTCTTGTGGGCACAAAGGGACTCAAGACTGATGATGTATTTGCCCCCTCCCTTGGGCTCAGGCTGGTCATCTCCTAGAGCAGGGCTTTTCAACCTTTTCACCCATTGTACCACTTTTAGGATATGGCAATATCTGAGTACCACCAGTCACCTAGCAAGGTGTCAAAAACTTGATGACCCAAAAAAAAGGGGGGGGAGTGATGAAGTACAGATAGTCTTCGACTTACAACAGTTCGCTTAATGACTGTTTGAAGTTACAATGGCACTGAAAAAAGTGCCCCCCAAGCTACAGCCGAGCAAGACACCTGCCTGCCCACCTGGCGGCGCTCTTTCTCCTGTCCGAGGTTTTCATTGTTGTGAGCATTTCTGTTGAGGATTGGCAGCAGGGGTGGGGTGGGGGGTGTTTGGTTTTTATTCTCTCCGTCTGCTGGGTAGTTGCAGCAGGTTTTGGTCACTTCACATGACCCTGGGACACTGTGACCGTCATAAATATGAATCAGTTGCCAAGCATCTGAATGTAAATCACAAGAGCCTGGAAATGCTGCAACATTCCAGCTGATCGACGCTTCTTCTGGGCTCAGCAGAAGCACCAGAATCAGCACTGAGCTCCAGCTGGATCCTGGCACTGATCCTGGTGCTTCCGCTGAGCCCTGACAGCCCTGCAGCTCCAGCCATGTCTCGCTCAGGCTTGTGTGGTGCTGCCACTGGTTCAGCTCATTCCCTTCCCCCGCTACCACTTTTCTAGGATGGTCGCGTACCACCTGCCAGGTGCCAATGTACCACAGGTGGTACCCGTACCAGCCCTGTCCTAGAGTGACTCTCAATAATCAGGCACAAGCTACCAGAATCACTCCATCAATAGACTCAAGTGAATACTTCATTGTTGATCATCTATATTACAAGAATCTCACCAGACTGTCTGCTTTCCCTCGGGATATAGCAGATATAGGTCTAAGGGTCTGATCTCAGGCATTTTCTTCCTGAGCCAACTCAAGATGGAATATCACCCTCTCCTTCAGCTGATGATTCCATCACATAATATGGCTTGCTTTATTGTTATGGGGAAAAATTGCAAAGGAGAATGCTATGGGTATCACGCTGAGCTGTTTGAAAGGCAGAGTGCAAATTGATTGAGTGAGTGAATGAATGCATGAGGTGGCAAGCATAAATAGGATGATAATACTTACTGAACATCTGGGAGGTTTTATATATATAATGAAGAATATGTATAATGAAATGGAGGCTGATCGAGCCTCTCAAAAGTTCATATCCTAAGACCAGTGTAAACCTGGTCACTTTCCTTGTTTCTCCTGAAAATTAAATGGGTCTTATATCTCTATCTCTTTTGCAGAGGTTTACTTGCTCACACCTTTTGCAAAGGAATCCAATTCCCCCCCCCCCCGAATTATGCTGTCTTTAAAAAAAAGAAAGAAATAGAAGAAGGAGGCTTTTGTTCTGTAAGTAAACACAAGGCAATTAGTTTCCTGCCTCTCTCGAGGGACTGAATTGTTCAGATTACAAAGAGCTAATGTTGAATTTAACAGAAGACATAAAGCTCAAAGGACAGGATTCAGGTTTGCTTTTCCCCAGGATAATGCATTGAGCTTCATGAAATTTTTATCACATCTAAATGTACCCTTCTGGTAGGTGTAATCACTCTCTCTCTCTCTCTCCCCCCAACCCTCTCTTTTATTGCACTTCAAAAACTTGTTGACAACCGTTTGCTTGTGTTTTGTTTTGTTTGGCATAAAAAGTGGAAAGTCAGCAACAATTATATTTAGAGATTAAAATGTTGGGTTGTTTTTTTTTTAATGACTCTTGCTGGCATTTGTTTCTTCCATGACATAGGACAGTGATGGCGAACCTTTTAGAGACCAAGTGCCCAAACTGCAACCCAAACCCACTTATGTATTGTCGGGTGCGGGTGGGTGTGGCCCATTGGGTGGGCGTGGCTGCGGTGGTAACAGCAGACTGGGTGGGACTAAAAAGTTCAATCAATCAATTCCAACTTTGTAAGGTGTTTTTTTTCCGCGAGAAGTTGAAATTGACTGATCGATTGAACCTTTTTTTTTTTTGCACATGGCGGCGGAGGTCTAAAGCGAAAAGGTTTTATAAAACCCAGCTGAAGGCCTAGGACTGGGACGATGGTGCGCGTGCCCACAGAGAGGGCTCAGAGTGCCGCCTCTGGCACCCGTGCCATAGGTTTGCCACCACTGACATAGGAGAAATCCCATCAGGTAATAATAAAAAAGCATTGATTTATAAGGCCCTCTCAGCATGGATGAGAAGCTGTGATTTAATATTTTAATGTTTCTATTTTTGCTTTTAGGATGTTGTAAGCCACCCCGAGTCGCATGACGGTGAGATGGGCAGCATATAAATTTGATAAATAAATTTGATAAATAAATATAGGTAGGTAGTCCTCGACTTACAACAGTTCATTTAGTGATCGTTCAAAGTTACAATGGCATTGAAAAAAGGGACTTATGACCCAAAGGTGCTTTTTCACAAGGCAACTGGACTTTCTTGTTTTTCTTTGAAGACGTTTCACTTCTTATCCAAGAAGCTTCTTTAACTCTGACTGGATGACGGTGAATGAGCATTTTTGGGATAACCTGGATGACTGAGAATCTCCATAGGCATGTGACGTATGACCATTTTTCACACTTAACAACCGTTGCAACAACCCCATGGTCACATGATCAAAATTCAAACTCTTGGCAACTGACTCATATCTATGACCATTGCAGTGTCCCAGAGTCATGTGATCACTTTTTGAGACTTTCTGACAAGCCAAGTCAATGGGAAAGCCAGATTCATTTAACAACCATGTTATTAACAACAGCAGTGATTAACAACTGTGGCAAGAAAGGTTGTACAATGGAGCAAAACTCACTGAACTGCCTCACTTAGCAACAGAAATTTTGGGCTCAATCGTGGTCGTATGTCAAGAACTTCCTATAATGATACACATAAAATATCAACAAAAATCAAGGAGAGATGTAGCCTGCAACCCAAGGGTCAACTCTACAAATGAGCATTTTACGTTTTACAATGTAAAAAACCTCAGTGAAATACTTGACATGCTTTTTGTTTCCCCTACAAGAGACTCTGTTTTTTCCTGGGGGGGGCGACTGTCAACTCTACAAATAAGCATGGCTGCAGCCATGATTTCTTCTCATTCTCAGTTGCCACATAGAATGGAAGGAGGGAGGTTGCTCAAGTGTTTAGTTAGTCATAATAATCTTTGGTCCCGTGGGAACCAAGGTCATTGGCTGCTCCCGGGACTAGAGACTGGGCATTGCATCAAAAGCCCGCCAAATAATCATATTGGGGAACGTAGTTGCTTGCATAGTAAATTGGGTGGGACGTTTGGCTTTGTATTGGGGAATTGTTATGTGTGTGTCCAGACTTGGTTTCACCTTTGATCGTGCCAATACCTTGTAACTAATAAACATGTCCTTTGAGGAATTTGCAAGCCTCGGAGTTCTGCTTTATTTGTTTCTGTCTGTCAGAGCCATGACACCAACATAACTAAAAGGCAACCCTTACTCACTTAGTCGTGTCATTTCAGATCTGCAGGTATTTTCTTATAAAGGACATTTGCTTGTCATGTTTCACTGGTAGAAAATCATTATTCTCCTGTGCACATTTCAATCCTTTAATCCTTTGAAAATTTCCCAAGGAATGCCACCCGGGTGACCAGAGGTATTGATCCTCACTACATCAACATTCTTGTCTCAAATGGGTTACAAATCAAACAGAATGGTACCTCCGGCAAAGTTGTAACACACTCGGCCACCAAAAGTTTGTCATTTTATTCTAGATTTTGGTTCTCTCGAATCAAGGGATGAGCTTCCTGTCAGGGGCACTGTGATGGCCCCGTAGAACATGTATTTATTCATGAAATTAATCCGATTGATTCATTATCAAATCATCAAATTTATTCATCATTTAGTGGTGTTCATTTGGAGCCCACTATTTTCGTCCTGTATCTAACCTCCCTTTTTTTTTTTAGGGAAGATGAGTTGAGAAGATGGTTACACAACAGACTCAAGGAACCTTGGATGAAGTGGGTTCAGGATTCAGATCTAAGCAGGGGATGCAAAAGGCACTAGTTATTTATTTATTTATTTATTTATTTATTTATTTATTTATTTAACAACATTTATATAACCGCCTTTTGGTACTGTCCATGGGGTTTTCATGGCAAAGATACTGGAGCCTAATGCTGGGAAAGATTGAGGGCAAGAGAAGAAGGGGACGACAGAGAATGAGGTGGCTGGATGGAGTCACTGAAGCAGTAGGCGTGAACTTAAACAGACTCCAGAAGATGGTAGAGGACAGGAAGGCCTGGAGGAATGTTGTCCATGGGGTCGCAATGGGTCGGACACGACTTTGCAACTAACAACAACAACAATTTAGCCGCCTACTCGCTCACAGTGACTCTAGGTGGCTTACAAAGAGCAAAAAACACAAAATGAAAAAAAAATAAAAAAGATCAAAAGTAATAACCCCCCCGCATCATCCATCACCTCCCCCCAGGTGACAGCACACAACCATACTTTTGGATGCTCCCTGATGAGGGTGGAGTGGGGCTTGTGTATTCATCCTTTGCCTACTTGACTTTCTATGGCTTTCATATCATTGACTGTGGCATCCTTCTGGATTGGCTCAAAGGATTGGGGGTGGGGGGGATGTGTTGTCCTGGTTCCAATATCTAAGTGTTCCAATATCTGAAGGGCTGCCACAAAAAAGGGGGGGTTCAACCTATTCTCCAAAGCACCTGAAGGCAGGACCAAAAAACAATGGATGGAAACGAATCAAGGAGAACCAATATAAAACTAAGGAGGAATTTCCTGACAGAACAGTTAATCAATGGAATATCTTGCCTCCAGAAGTTATGGGTGCTCCATCATTGGAGGTTTTTAAGGAGAGATTGGACAACCATTTGTCTGAAATGGTACAGGGTTTCCTGCTGGAGCAGGGGGTTGGACTAGAAGACCTCCAAGGTCCCTTCCAATTATGTTATTCTGTTATAAGTTGGATTCACTTAATGCCCATGTGATTCACTTCACTGCAGTGATTTGCTTAACAGCTGTGGCAAAAAAAATGTTGTAAAATCGGGTGCGACTCATTTTACCCTTACAAACTGTGATCGGAGGTCAAGGACTATCTCTACAGCAAAGGTTTGACATTTTCTTAAAGCAAAGAATGTAACTCGGAACTTGGTTTATTGTGCCAAGAGCTAGATGGTGATTTAAAATACTTGTGCCCCTGAGTTACACCAGAGAAGATGCCACCCAAACAATAGCAAGACAGCGCTACCAGAAAGAAAAGAAATCAAGAACTCAAGTTTGGCACTAAAGCACCCAAAAGCGTCTCTCATCGTGTTCTTAAATTACCTGTCAATCACAAAAGGTAGTTGGAGACTTAATAGTTTTAGGATAAAAATGTATTGCAAAAGGACACAACCATGCATTGCTGCTACAGTTGTTAAGTGAATTTTGCCCCATTTTACGACCTTTCTTGCCGCAGTTGTTAAGTGAATCACTGCAGTTGTTAAGTTAGTAAGACAGTTGTTAAGTGAATCTGGCTCCCCCACTGACTTTGCTTATCTTTTTGATGTTTGCAAAAGGGGATCACATGACCCCAGGACACTGCAACCGTCATAAATATGAGTCAGTTGCCAAGGGTTTGAATTTTGATCACATGACCACGGGGTTGTTGCAACGGTTGTAAGTGTGAAAAATGGTCATAAATCACTTTTTTTTCAGTGCCATTGTAACTTTGAAAAGTCACTGAACATAGTGTTGTAAGTTGAGGACTACCTGAACATCTTTGCCCTAGGTCAGGGGTAGGCAACCTTGGCTTTTATGACTCGTGGACTTCAATTCCCAGAATTCCTGAGCCAGCCATGCTGAGGGGAAAGGGAGAGGTTTCCAAGCTGAGCCATGCTGGCTCAGGAATTCTGGGAGTTGAAGTCCATGAGGCACAAAAGAGCCAAGGTTGTCTACCCCTGACCTAGGTGAATTCAGTCATGCTGTGAAGATGGGAAGCAGCAGGCTTCAGCTGAACCCTGGCAATACTGAGTGGCTTTGAATTTTGGGGTGTACTGGTTCTAAGACTATACCATGTTTGATGCTGGATGGGGTTGCACTGCCCTAAACAGACCCAGTGCATAAGCTGGGAGTCATCCAGGACTCAGAACTCAAAGCTAGCCTCACTCTTTGAGTTGTGTATTAGGGAGATATGTTTCCAAAAGACCAATTGTTCCAGGTCTAAAGAAGTAAACTCGATTTGATTTCCTTCTAAATTCCCCTAAAGTTAAAAAAAAATTAAGTACTATTTCATTGAATCATATTTTTATAAACTTGTATTAGACTTTTAAATACACTATAAAGCTAACAAGAACTAATATTTAGAATAAAAATATAGAAGAGTAAAAAGAAAAAAGAAAAAAAAAGAATTAGAAATGACTTTCAATTTTCTTTTACAGCAGTTATCAGTACAAATATAAAATAACCTCTACTCCATGGTTACAGCACTGTTTATATTTCCTCTATATTGTTATTTTTATACTAATACTCAGAATCATATATCATGATTTAATTTTTTTCCCCGCTGTTCAATAACTTCCATAACAAGAAATAATTGTTGGCAGTATGTCTTGTAAGATTGACAAAGAATGCAATTTCTCGATGTAAGGAAAAACTAATACGTACTTATGACCTTTACATTCGCAAATACTGCTTCAGTTTTCCTCCACAATCTGATACTGCTATATCTGTAGTTCTTATCTCTAAAAAGTTTATTCCTCTAGGAAATCTTATAGTTTCTTTCAAACAAATTAAGATTTTGGGTGACCAAAAAGTTGTGGATATTCTCTCTTGGTTTTATAAATACACACAATTTAATTTTATACTGTGTATATATGTATGTATGTATGTATATATGTATGTATGTATGTACTGTATGTATGTATGCAGGTCTTGGCATATTCGGGTCTTTTCCCGTGTAAGATTGAGAGTATCTTGGCGATGTTTCGATGAGGTCCCACTCGTCATCTTCAGGCTGGGGTCTTCGGCTTCGTGCTTGTGCGAGCAAAGTGTGATCGGAGCTGCCGTCTCTCTATAAATATTGGTGGGGGGGTGTGGAGCCTGAAGATGACAAGTGGGACCTCGTCAAAACGTCACCAAGATACTCTCAATCTTACACGGGAAAAGACCCGAATACGCCAAGACCTGCATATATCTATATCTATATCTATATCTATATCTATATCTATATCTATATCTATATCTATATCTATATCTATTTGATTTCATTTTTCATTTTATTAAATTTATACCCCGCCCTTCTCCCGGAGGACTCAGGGCGGCTTACAGCCAGTTTAAAAACAATAATACAATACCATACAAAATTTAAAAATGATTAAAAATAAATATTTGAATAGGCCGCTTCTACTAAAATTTTGTTAAAACCAATTAAAATACCCCTAGGCCAGTCCTGCCCGCTGA
>NW_015392392.1:4697-7998 GCF_001527695.2 Protobothrops mucrosquamatus | reverse complement strand
TAGGTAGGGAGAGAGAGACACACACAACTATACAAGCGAGAGAGAGAGAGAGAGAGAAAGTATTTCTTGTTGCATGTCAGGTGGAATAACTATTCTGTCACTCACAAAAATTAGTCCCTGTGAAACTGTTAATCTTCCCCTGCAAAAGGAGGAGAAAGAGGAGGAGATAATTGAACGGTATTGTCACTTTCAAAATATACCATGTTTCTGGGACCATTAATGTAAAAAATAGATCATTGCTTTTTATTTTCCTTCATGAACTTGAAGCAGTTATTCCCTAGACTCGGTAGCCCTTGACTTAGGACTATAATTGAGCCTGAAATTTCAGCTGCGCGTTGTGCCAGTCATTAAGCAGATCATCACATGACCGACCAAAATTTTATGACATTTTTATGGTGGTTGTTAAGTGAATCACCACAGTTGTTAAACAAAGCCACAATAGTTAAGCAAAACCCATCGTCGGCGATGGGCGTTATTTTGCCAGAAACCGGAAGTAAACACTAGTTTCCCACAAAAAATGTTGTAAGTCATGTGACTACAAGATGCTGCAAACATCTGCAAATGTAGTCTGGCTGCTGAGAGCTCCAAATGCAATTATGTGATTGTGGGGTGTGTGTGTCTGTGTGTGGCTGCCAGAACTTTGAATCTGGGTTGTAAGAATCTTTTTTTTTGGGGGGGGGGGGTTCCAGTGTAAGTTTGAACAGTCGCTAAATGACCGGTTGTAAGTTGTGGGACTTATGACCATAACTGAGCCCAAAATTTATGTTGCTAGTGAGGCATATGTTAAGTGAATTTTGACCCATTTTACAACATTTCTTGCCACAGTTGTTGAGTGAATCTCTGCAGTTGTTAAGTCAGTAACATGGTTGTTAAATGAATTTCACTTCCCCAATGACTTTGCTTGTCAGTAGGTTGCAAAAAGTGATCACATGACCCTGGGACACTGCAACTGTCATAACTACATGCCAGTTGCCAAGCCTCTGAATTTTGATCACGTGACCATCGGGATGCTGCAGCAGTCATAAGTGTGGGAAATGGTCATAACATAAGTTACTTTCTTCAGGGCTGTTGTAATTTCGAACGGTCACCAAATGAACTGTTGTAAGATGAGGACTACCAATATTGCATTTATTCCATAGTGACTAATATCAGCACTCAAAACAATTAACAGTAAAGTGTTGTTTGGCACTGCTGTATAAAGTCCATCTCATTTATGTCCCCATTGCTAAATGAAGCCTGTTTTGTGAAATTCATTTAAAGATTGTAGAATCCCTGCCAATTATGCTACCGATATTTGAGTTTCCCTCAAATTTCTTTTCCTCAAGCTACTGATTCTTGGAAGGTTAATTCCTACAACAGCTTTCACTTTCTTAGCTCTGAGGTAAATTTCATGTCTGTTTATACAATATCCACAATAGGTGAGGAGATATATTTTTTTGGTTCCATTTCAGCTGTGATATGTTTATGGCTACAGGGACTTTAGACAGTCATGTTCTTTTGCAGTAACTCCATAAATCAAATATCCTTCATGAACATTAAAATATGCTCCCGGTTCTGCCGAAGCAGAAACATTTCCCTCAAATAATACAAGAGTGACTCAAATTCCCCAAAGTGGTATTTTGAAGGGAGGGAAAAATCATCCAAATGGTATAATAACCATAATTAATTTGGCACCTGGGTTTAGCTGGATCTGCCAAACGCTATTGGCAGCATCATGCAATGAAAATGTTGCAGAAGATTGTAATCTATAATAAATAGAATATCCCAGTGTTTCTCAACCTTGGCGGTTTGAAAATGTGTGGACTTCAACTCCCAGAATCCCCCAGCCAGCTAGGCTGCCTAGGGGATTCTGGGAGTTGAAGTCTACACATCTTCAAACCACAAAAGGTTGAGAAACACTGGTATATATTTCCCCCCTTCACAGCAATACTTAACTGCTTCAGGCCTGCAAATGTGCACACTGGGTCATCTTTCCTAGATACAGGTAGTCTTCAACTTACAACCATTCATTTAGTGATCTTTTGAAGTTACAACACACTGAAAAAAATGACTTATGACCAGTTTTCACACTTACGACTGTTGCAGCAACCCCCCCGGTCACATGATCAAAATTTGGACACTTGGCAACTGGCATGTGTTTATGACAGTTGCTCTGTTCCAGGGTCATGTGATCACCATTCGCAACCTTCCCAGCCAGCGTCCCACAAGCAAAGTCAATGGAGGAAGCCAGATTCGCTTAATGACCACATGACTGACTTAGCAACTACAGTGATTCACCTAACAAATGTGGCAAAAAGGTCACAAAATGGGGCAATACTCACTTAACAACTGCAATTGGGGGCTCAATTGTGGTCGTAAGTTGAGGACTACCTGTATTAGTGTCATAGATCAGGGGTCTTCGAACTTGGCCCTTTTATGACTTGTGGACTTCAACTCCCAGAATTCCTCAGCCAGCTTGCCTGGCTGAGGAATTCTGGGAGTTGAAGTCCACAAGTCATAAAAGGGCCAAATTTGAAGACCCCCTGTCATAAATATACACCAGTCATTAAATTCAGATGTAATTTCAATTACTGCACAATGGAATACTCTCTGGTTCTGCTTTGAGGAACAGTAGAACTGATATAAATATATATTCTGACTGTTCCTCATCTTTATTACAGAAACCTTTAAAGTTTCTATGTTGGACTCAACTTTTCATATACCACACTAGAGCCATAACATTTTCTTTCTTGGCACAGAAGGTTGTTTATTTGCCCAAATAGCAGTATGTCTTAAACTCGTACTTGCTGTCTCTGCACTGGCTGCTGGCTATAAAAAAATCCTAGCCAATATAAAGTTGGCTCCCAGGGCTTGCAAAATAGATAGTGATTCTTTGGAGATGTTGGCAGGCTCTGGAATATTTTGCAGAGAAAAACTTCTGAATCCTTTTTAAAACATGCCGCATAGCCATTCCCCCCCCCCCCCCGCCAAAGATACTTCACATGCTTTGAGATTGTTTTTGAGGTGTACAAAAAAAGAAATACTCATGGGGGTGTCACCATGTTTTTCAATAAAGTAGAACAATATTTGGATCTGAGGTTGGCTAAGTTACTTACATATTAGATTTTTAGCCCGACTTTATTATTTCATAAGTAACTTAAGGCAGCAAACATATCTAATAGTTCTTCCTCGTCTTTTTCCTCACAACAACCCTGTGAGGAGGGTTGGGCTGAGAGTGACTGGCGTAATTCATCAGCTTGTTTTCAACTCACAGTTGCCTTCCTGTAAAACTGGAGGACTGATAATATAATTTTATTTCTTT
>NW_015392392.1:0-2891 GCF_001527695.2 Protobothrops mucrosquamatus | reverse complement strand
CACTGACACCCCCTAAACAGCAGCATTCAAAATATTTGAGGGGCTGCCACAAAGAAGAGGGGGACAACTCATTTTCCAAAGCACCAGAGGGCAAGACAAGAAACAATGGAGGGAAACTAATCAAGGAGAGAAGCAACCTGGAATTAAGGAGAAACTTCCTAACAGTGAGAACAATTAACCAGTGGAACAGCCTGCCTTCAGACGTTGTGGGTACTTCATCGCTGGAGGTTTTTAAGAAAAGACTGGATAGCCACTTGTCTGAAACGGTATAGGGTCTCCTGCTTGAGCAGGGGGCTGGACTAGAACAGAGATCCCCAACTTTTTGGGCACCAGGGACCGGTTCTGTGGAGAGAGGTTTTTCCACGGACCGGAAAGTATGTGGTTTTGTGTGCTGCCTGCATCCCGTGGAGGGGGCTTTGCTTGTTTGTGCAGCCCGGTTGCTGGCATGCCACGGCTCGGTACCGGTCCACGGACCAGGGGGTTGGGGACCCCTGGACTAGACGACCTCCAAGGTCCATTCCAGCTTTATTCTGATTGAATTGAAATTTCGCTGAAGATGTTACCTAGCCTGGTAATGAAATATTCGCAAACCAACCCACAAGCTCCGCCCTCAAGCACTCGGGCTACAGATATTCGCCACTTAGCAGGATTTTGCCATACAAGTAGTTCTCGACTTACAACCATTCATTTAGTAACCATTCTATGTTACAATGCCACTGAAAACAATGACTTATGTCCAGTCCTTGCCCTTAACGATCATCTGCATGGTAACGTGATAAAAATCTGCATAATTAGCAACCAGCCTATATTTATGACCTTTCCAGAATCCTGGGGTCGTGTGTGATCATCAGTTGTGACCTTCCCCAGGGGCTTTTGACAAGCAAAATCAATGAGGAAATCAGATTTGCTTAACAACTGTGTGATTCACTTAACAACAGCAGTGATTTGCTGAACAACTGTGGCGAAAAGGTTATAAAATCGGGCACTCCGCTGATCTGTTTAGCAAAGGAAATTCTGCCCTTAATCCATTTTACAACATGCTGCATAGCTTTTTTGGGGGGGATACTTCACATGATTTGGCATTATTTTTGAGGCTTACCAAAAGAAATGCAGGTAGTCTTTGACTTAAAATGACCAAAATTGAGTCCAACATTTACGTTGCTAAGTGAAACATTTAAGTGAATTTTGCCCCATTTTACGACCTTTCTTGTCACAGTTCTTAAGTGAATCACTGCAGTTGTTAAGTTAGTAACATGGTTGCTGTCAATGAGGAAGCCAGATTTCATTAACAGCCGTGTGATTCATTTAATAACTGCAGTGATTTGCTTAACAACCATGGCAAACAGGTTATAAAATCAGACGCTTCACTGAACACCCCCCTTGTTTAGCAACGCAAATTCTGATCTTAATTGTGACTGTAAATCAAGAGTAACTGTAATTGTAATTGTGTTAGTTACATTGGTGCAAATTGCTCATATCGTGGCAAAAAAACTATCCTTCTCCTGTCTTTCTACCTTCTTTGTATGGCTGACCTTTTAGCAAGCTCCTATCACTCCATTAAGCATTCCTGACCAGTCCTTGATCAGTTCTGAGTTTCTTCCACAGCACCTTCCTCATTTCAAGCAATTTCCAAGCATAACTTTTGTGGCAAATAAATAAAAGTGGAGTCTGCATCATAGCATCCATAGCATNGCCTGACCTAAGGTGAGTTTTAAATAGGGACAATTTTTAAACAATTTTAAAGAGCCACAGCTACCAATATTTGGATTTTAATTGGTTTTTAGCAGGGGAAAAATTTTTTTGTACAATGTTTTATTATGCTGTGAGCCGCCCTGAGTCCCATGGGGAGAAGGGCGGCATATAAATTTAAATATAATAATAATAATAATAACCATTCTATGTTACAATGCCACTGAAAAAAATGACTTATGTCCAGTCCTTGCCCTTAACGATCATCTGCATGGTAACGTGATAAAAATCTGCATGCTTAGCAACCAGCCTATATTTATGACCTTTCCAGAATCCTGGGGTCGTGTGTGATCACCAGTTGTGACCTTCCCCAGGGGCTTTTGACAAGCAAAATCAATGAGGAAGTCAGATTTGCTTAACAACTGTGTGATTCACTTAACAACAGCAGTGATTTGCTGAACAACTGTGGCGAAAAGGTTATAAAATCGGGCACTTCGCTGATCTGTTTAGCAAAGGAAATTCTGCTCTTAATCCATTTTACTACATGCTGCATAGCTTTTTTGGGGGGGAGGGATACTTCACATGAATTGGCATTATTTTTGAGGCTTACCAAAAGAAATACAGGTAGTCTTTGACTTAAAATGACCAAAATTGAGTCCAAAATTTACGTTGCTAAGTGAAACATTTAAGTGAATTTTGCCCCATTTTACGACCTTTCTTGTCACAGTTCTTAAGTTAATCACTGCAGTTGTTAAGTTAGTAACATGGTTGCTGTCAATGAGGAAGCCAGATTTCATTAACAGCCGTGTGATTCACTTAATAACTGCAGTGATTTGCTTAACAACCATGGCAAACAGGTTATAAAATCAGGCGCTTCACTGAACACCCCCCTTGTTTAGCAACACAAATTCTGATCTTAATTGTGACTGTAAATCAAGAGTCACTGTAATTGTAATTGTGTTAGTTACATTGGTGCAAATTGCTCATATCGTGGCAAAAAAAATATCCTTCTCCTGTCTTTCTACCTTCTTTGTATGGCTGACCTTTTAGCAAGCTCCTATCACTCCATTAAGCATTCCTGACCAGTCCTTGATCAGTTCTGAGTTTCTTCCACAGCACCTTCCTCATTTCAAGCAATTTCCAAGCATAACTTTTGTGGCAAATAAATAAAAGTGGAGTCTGCATCATAGCATCCATAGCAT
>NW_015392391.1:15269-18521 GCF_001527695.2 Protobothrops mucrosquamatus | reverse complement strand
AATGTTCATACCAGAAAGAGGCTCATGAGATTTCACGAAAGATGGGAAAGGATGTCCCTCTGAGGGTGTTTTAGTTTATTAATGGGCTAACTTAGTATTGTAATTTCTTGCAAGTTGGTTTTAAATTATATAAATTTGTAAAATTAAATCTTATTTTTCTGTCTGCCATAAGGGAAAAAAAAACTGTTTGAGAAAAATGACTGGAAGAAAATGGATCACGATGCAAAGCAGAGGAGGAATTGTTCAATTCTTTTTTTTTACTGTGGGCATTTCTGTATTTTGGGTCGAGCAATTCTGTGACAATTAAACTCATATTCAAATATTTCCTGTATTTTGATAAGACATAAACTCCCTTACTAGGCTTTTCTCCATTTGGTTCCTTATGTGCTTCCACAAGACACTCCATCGAAAGCAAAACAAAAAAGGCATGCAGGTGGAAGTAACTTATACATATCTAAGAGAGGATTGGAAGTGATATAAAACATCATATTTGGTGGAATGGCATCATGTAACAGCTGCATCTATCTGCTCTAAGAGCTGAAGGGAAAGTGGACTATATAGATCAGGCACATCCAACCTGCAGCCCACAAGCCCCATGAAGCCCTAGACTGTGTCAGGTGCAATAACATCAGGGAGCAAGGCGGTTCAAATGACTAGAGGTTTATTACATGCTAATGCTTTCTGCAAGAATCTGAACTACTAATAGTCAAAGCAAATTGGAGGTAAATAAGAATCAATGGAATTCAAAGTAGGCTGGACTTTGTGATCTCTTGTGGGCACGAAGGAACTTGAGACTGATGACATGCTTGACTCCTCCCTCAGCCTGCTCATCTCCTACAGGCAGCTAGTAGGATGTGAGGGTAATCTAGCTGTGGCATCTTTCATCCCCTTGATAACCAGGGTTGATTCGGCTGATCTGGCTGGCTAGCGAGGTGTCCCCTTCTGTTGACTCTTATCTAACCCCAAGCAAATGCTAACTGTTAGTTGAGAAATTCCTGTGTATAAGTATGTTTAGCAATAAATCAGTTTAATTGGACTTTCATATGTAGACCTGGTCTTTCACACCTGACATTTCTTAATATGGAAGCACCCCACTTTGTCAATTGGCTGCAATAAAGGGCTACTGAGTATCCATGACATGGCTATGGCAATCCCTAAAATGCTTTTCTGGGAAATCGTCCTGCTCCAGTTAATCAGAATTGCTGGGAGTGAGAAGCAAGACACGACATCTACAAAGCTACTGAAACTATTCCTAAGTGATAAAGAAGCAATCTTTTTACAAAGAAAGCAGAGGCCACAGCTAAGCTTCACTCAAATCAGCTTTTCTACATTTTCTTAAGAGCCATGGTGCAGTGGATAGAATGCAGTATTGCAGGCTAATTCTGGTGACTGCTGACCGCTAGCAGTTCAGCAGTTCAAGTCTCACCAGGCTCAAGGTTGATTCAGCCTGCCATCCTTCTGAGATCGGTAAAATGGTTGGACCCAAATTGTTGGGGGCAACAGGTTGACTCTGTAAACTGCTTAGAGAGGGCTGTAAAAGCACTACGAAGGAATATATAAATCTAAGTGCCAATGCTGTTGCTATTCTCCAAGCAGGAGCAGAACATAAATAAAAAACATCAACTATATTTAAGCCTCCACTCCAAGAAGGAGGATTTTTCAGGACCAAGGATTTGCAATCCATGGAGTTGCCCCCAGGCTGTTGGAAAGGCAAAACCTGTAGCTATGCATCCAGGTGGTGGTAGTACTGTTTCTGAGTGGATTCCAACGAACGTCCTTAACTTCTCTTTTTTTGTCCTTTGCCAATTATTGTAGGGAATTGTGAAAAAAACAAAACCCAAGGATGTGCTTTACTATTTTTTTAAAGGGGGATTATGCTTAGAAATTTAAGGCTCTAATCCTAAATCTGCACTCCTTAAAGAAGGTGCTAAGTGTAAATTTGAAATATGCCTTATTTGGGTAGCAGGTAAGGACAGAGTGGGTGGAAGATTCTGTGAAGAGCTTCTCTCTTTCCCCTCTCGAATAAATCCTGAATTTGTTCCTCATTCCCGCCTTCCTTTCAGAGCTAAGTTGCTGTTTGCTAGCAGCCGCTGAATACCTTCTTCAAAGGCATCTCTTGTGTTCTTCAAACACTAAATATGAATAAATTAAATTAACATTAATCAGACTGAAAATAATTAAGTACAATTAGTATTCTTCCTCATATATTTAGTAATGCTTGCCTTCTGTCATATTAAAAATTAAAATTTGCCAGAAACATTTGAAAGGGTGATGGGGCCACTCAGGCAGCCATAGATTTGTACACCCTGATTTAAATTATGAGATATTCTTTGGGGAAAGGGTGTTACATGAACCATAGGGATCATGTGTTCAGTCATATTTTCAGATGCTCATGTTCCATTCAACCTTTTTCATCTATCCACATCTCTTTGCATGACTTCGTTTCCAACTCTAGCATTGCCCTTTTAACAAAGTCTCCAGCTCCCTGCATAATTTGTATATGGCTACAAAGAACATGAGATTCTCCCTTCAGCTTAATATTTCAGCACATATCTGGTTTTTAAGAAGAGAATGGACAACCATTTGTCTGAAAGGGTATAGACTTTCCTGCTTGAGCAGGGGGCTGGACTAGAAGACCTCCTAGTTCCCTTCCAACTCTGTTATTCTGTTATCTCTGATCACATGTAGCCTCTCCTGTAACACAGAAGCTGATCCTGACTCTGGAAACCAATTCCTCAACAAAGATTTCACAAGCTGGATCCCTTTCAGAATTTTTTTTTTTTTTAAATAAAACCTGCTGACAAATCTTCCATCAGCCAGATTGCTCCGAAGGGTGAGAAGATTCATCACTACTACTTCTTGCTAACAAGCAGCCTTTCTAACACATCCTATCTTCTGGTTTCTAACTCCTTCCTCTTCTTTCTTAACTGCATCTTAAAACTCTGCACTTTTATATATTTTTGACTCAACTACCTGTTATTCACAACGTCCGTTTCTTTACCCTTCATCTATCCCCCATTTTATTAGCTGACCTACTTAAGTTTAGTTAAACTATAACTGTTAGATCGCGCAGGCAGTAAGACACGAGTCGAGTGACAGTCAGCTCTTGGTTTATTGGCAAGGCATAAAGTAAATCCGGACTGGCTCTCTGGGCCAGGGGAGCCCTCTTTTATGGGATTCCCCTGGCTTGTAATCACACAATTCCATTGGCTGGCAAGACCCTGTTGCTAGTTAGCCAACCAGCAACGGGCA
>NW_015392391.1:10341-11538 GCF_001527695.2 Protobothrops mucrosquamatus | reverse complement strand
ATCCGGACTGGCTCTCTGGGCCAGGGGAGCCCTCTTTTATGGGATTCCCCTGGCTTGTAATCACACAATTCCATTGGCTGGCAAGACCCTGTTGCTAGTTAGCCAACCAGCAACGGGCATGAAACTGTATGCAGATGGAGAAGGGCAATCACCCTTAATGGGCGATCAATGGTGAAGGGCAATCACCCTTAATGGGCGAACAATGGTGAAGGGCAATCACCCTTAATGGGTGATCAGGATATGCATAGGGGATTAAGGGGGGGGAATACAAAGAACACAACAATAACCTTGAGCCAGCAGTTCTCCCAGGGAGGACAATCCAGTTCTTAGGTCTCTCCCTCCCCCTCTTATATTCTACTATTTAGCTTACATTTTAACCAGCCCTGGTTTGACTGATTTTACTGCAGCCACTGAATTGCACAAGCTTACAGTCAAGAAAATTAGAAATGGAACAACTCTTTATTTCCCCAAAGAGGATATGAGTCAGTACATATATTATCTTATGTCTCTTAATCTTATTTTTCAGGATCCTTGATGATCTGGAAGGATTTATCTATATAAAAATCTGTTCCCAATTTCAGATATTTGTGAATAAACAGGTGATGAAGTTTGTTTCTGCAATCACACTAGCTTCTTCAGATTCGAGAGTAGATCTAACGCTGCAATAACGAATGACACATAAATGTAATAAAAAATGTAGAGGAATCTAATTATGTCCTATTCTGTTCTGTCCTGTCCTGTTGTGTTCTGTCCTCTACTCTGTCCTATCCTATCCTATCCTATCCTATCCTATCCTATCCTATCCTATCCTATCCTAATGTCCTGGATCTACTAAGAGTTGCTTCTTGGTTATCAGCAACTATCTATTGAGATTCTCAATCATCTGGTCATGGTTGTCCCAAAGGTGCTTTTTCAAAAGGCAACTGGACTTTCTTGGTTTTTCCTTGAAGACATTTCACTTCTCTTCCAAGAAGCTGAGAACTGAAGAAGCTTCTTGGATGAGAAGTGAAATGTCTTCAAGAAAAAACAAAGAAAGTCCAGTTGCCTTTTGAAAAAAAGCACCTTTGGGGTTATCAGCAACTGTTAGCCATAGTTTGTGAACAGTTCTCATATTTGATTGCATGTAATGTACATTGCCTAATCACTGACATTTTGGGAACAGCAACAACAACAACATATAAGCTAAAGCATATAAGG
>NW_015392391.1:5386-6410 GCF_001527695.2 Protobothrops mucrosquamatus | reverse complement strand
AAATATGTTTGTTGGGCTGTTTGCTGTGAATTCAAATTCCTTTCACCCTTGAATTCACCAAAGGATCTTGCATGCAGCGTAACAACAGTCCACAATTAAGAAGGCCTTTTGGTAAAACAAACTTTTCAAAATAATAATAACAAAAGAATATGGGCACAATAATGTGAATAGTAAATTGCAGATATGATGTTGTATCTCAGTTATAAAATATATATTGCAATTTCTGTTTATTTGAAGTTGGATATGACTGACAACCGTTTTTCTGAAAAAAAAGGTGCTGATTGTTGTTAGTTTGCAGATTGCTTTGTTTCCAACTTGAGGAAGGAATTTCAAATCACTTGCTTGCATATGTCTTTAATTGTTTCAGCAATTCCATCTATGTTTGGAAACCACTGGTAGCCCTCAACTTATAACATTTTGTTTAGTGACTGTTCAAGGTTACAAGAGCACTGACAAAAATGACTTATGACCGTTTTTCACATTTATGACCATTACAGCATCCCCATGGTCACGTGATCAAAATTCAGACGCTTGGCAACTGACTCATATTTGTGACCATTTCAGCATGCTCGGGAGCATGTAATGACCCTTTGCAACTTTCTGACAAGCAAAGTCAATGGGGGAGCTAGATTCACGTAGGAACTGCAGTGATTCACTTAACAACCGTGGCAAGAAAGGTCGTAAAAATGGGGCAAAACTCACTTAACAACTGTCTTGCTTAGCAACAGAAATTTTGGGCTCAATTGTGGTCGTAAGTTGAAGTCTACCTGTAATCCACAATTCTTTGCTCTCTTTGTCAAAAACCATAGAGTCGAACCATCATTCTGGTGTAGCGCTACCTCTTCAGAGGCCGCCAATGCCCAGGCCCTCCCGGCCACAACCCCCCTTGTCCAGCCTTGCGGTAATGTTCTTTAGAGATCGGTGAGATGTCTTACAACCGGAACCCAGGCAGCATTGATGGGTGGCAGGCTCTTCTTGCTGAAGCAGGACTTTCAGGCACGAACTTAACCGGTCACAATGGTTG
>NW_015392391.1:0-1633 GCF_001527695.2 Protobothrops mucrosquamatus | reverse complement strand
GCTAACACTGGGGTATTTGTGAGCCTCTGCTTCAGCTGATCAAAAGCCTGTTCACAACGCTCAGTCCATTCTGCCTGAATGGATTCTCGTGACTTCCTGGGTCCCCTAATTTTGTGGGTTGGATTCGAATGGCCCACTGTATCCTCTACCTCCTCATTTTTTAATAACTCATTAAGCGGGCGAGCTATCTTAGCAAACCTGACTGTTCAAAGTTACAACCACACTGAAAAAAATGACTTATGACTGCCATTCACACTTAACACCGTTGCAGTCACATGATCAAAATTTGGATGCTTGGCAATTGGCATATACAGTATTTGTGTCCCGGAGTCATGTGATCAAACTTCAGACAGTTCTTGGCAACTGACTCATATTTATGACTGCTACAGTGTCCCAGGGTCATGTGATCGCTCTTTGCGACCTTCTGACAAGCAAAGTCAATGGGGGAAGCCAGATTCACTTAACAACCCGTATTACAAACTTAACAACAACTGGGGCAAGAAAAGCTGTAAAATGGGGCAAAACCCACTTAACAACTATCTTGCTTAGCCACAGAAATGGACTCAGTTGTGGTTGTAATTTGAGGACTACCTGTCATATAATAGCCTATAGCAGTGATGGTGAACCTTTTAGATACCAAGTGCCCAAAAAATGCCCTGCTCCCACTCGCTGTACCCCCTGCCCCGCCTGCCTGCAGGGCCACGTACTGCTTCCACGGCCCACCGCAGATTGCCCAGGTGGCCCTGCAGCACCATGGCAGCCAAGCCCTCTGCCCGCACCCCACAGCATCATCTGCGATGGGGTGCAAAAGCGGAGTCTTGTCCTTGCTGCCCGTCTGCCATGTCCTTGGCTGTGCTGCTCCGTGTGGGCCACGCCCGGAGGCAACTCTCCTCTGGGGGGACTGCTGGTGAGGAGGGGGCCGCAGGGGAAGATGGGGCTGGGGCAACAGCGTGCGTGCCCACAGAGAGGGCTCTGAGTGCCGCCTCTGGCACCCGTGCCATAGGTTCGCCACCACTGGCCTATAGATATACTGTAGCTATAAGCTAGGATGGAGAAATGTGCTCCCTATTCTTTATCCCCAGTATTTTTTTTTAAAGTAAAATGTTTCCAAGCAAGAAAGTTCCACTTGGATCTAGAATATGTATGATCAAAATTCAACACTTGGCAACTGGCATGTATTTGGACTTGGTGGCCTCCTCGGTGGATGCGGCGGCCTGGTTAAGAACTTTGGAGGCAGCTTCGACGGCCCCTTCAGGCGGACCCTCCGACGATGGCTTTCAGCCTTCCCGGCGGTTTGGGGCCTTCGGAGGGCTCTTCGGGCAGCCTCGACGGCCCCCCGGTGGTGGCAGCCCTGGTGGCCGCGACGGCCGAGCGGCTTGTTTGGTGGCCTATCCGAGGGCCTGTTGGCCGTTCCGACTTCAACCTGGAGGCCTTTTTTTTGGAGACCCCTGGTGGTTTCAGGGCCTCTCCAGCAACAGCTTCGACGATCTTTACGGCCTTTCCAGCGGCCTTTCCAGCGGCCTTGGCAGGGCAACGGGCCTGGGTTTGGGCCTGGACTTGGACTGGGCCCGCCCCGGCCTAGAGGATATTTCGCGGCCTGTTTGTGTCTCCGTTTGGCCTGGCTCTGAAAGAC
>NW_015392390.1:7272-25797 GCF_001527695.2 Protobothrops mucrosquamatus | reverse complement strand
GGTTTTTTTTAAAATAAAAATAAAAATAGATTCAATTGACTTTACCTGGCCTGACAGGTGTTTTCCAGCGAGGACCAGTAGAGAGACCAAATCCCCAGAGCAGCTGGCATGGTGAAAAGGACCCCCACCCAGCAACAGGAGACAATCAGGGACATGAAGAGACCAAAGTCATGGACAGCTGGGATCTGCAGGGGAGAAGACAGGAAACCATCTCCTGGAGGTCCAAGAATTTAAAAATTAAAAAAAAAGCACTTCTTGGATTTTTTTATTTAAACTCAGAATGGAACCCTTTATGGATTTTGTGGCGTAAAAAAAGAAAAAAAAAGATTGATGGTTTGACAATTAGATAGAACAGAATATAGAAGGAAGAGAGTCATGACATCACTTTAAAATAGTGTTTTCCCAAACTTGATGACTTTAAGATGGGTGGAGTTCAATTCTCAGGCTGGCTGGGGAATTCTGGGAGTCGAAGCCCACCCATCTTAAAGTCGCCAAGGTTGGGAAACATTGCTTTAGAGCAGGGGTCTTCAAACGTGGCCCTTTGATGACTGGTGGACTTCAACTCCCAGAATTGCTCAGCCAGCGAGGAATTCTGGGAGTTGAAGTCCACCAGTCATCAAAGGGCCAAGTTTGAAGACCCCTGCTTTAGAGAAAGAGGTAAATCTAGAATTGTACTTTTAACTACTGTAAAGAAGCTTGGAATCCTTTATAATACAGCAGGCAGTGGAAAGCTGGCTTATGGCCTTGACCCATTGACGGATACAGGTGGGAAAGCTTGGCTGGCTGGGGAATTCTGGGACTTGAAGTCCACCCATCTTAAAGTCACCAGGTTGGGAAATGTCGCTTTAGAGAAACAGGTAAATGTAGAATTGTACTTCTAACTGCTGTAAAGAAGCCTCTAGAACACTTTCCCAAGCTTTCTGGGTTAGTGGCCTGGTGGGAAAGGGAGAGGCTGGGGCCTTTAGCCACGCACACACACATGCAAATGGGGCCAAGAGCGTGTGCGCGCCGCAAATGGGGCTGCTAGCACCTGTGCGACGCTCATGGTGACACTAGCGTGACGGGGAGTGAGGGAGTGCACATAGGTGGGCACACCGGCCAGCCACTCACGCCACGGGCCGTTAGTGGGTTCAGGACCTCTGCTTTAGAATACAGCAGGCAGCGACAGTGGAAAGCTGACTTCTGGCGTGGGTGAGCCATGGACCGACACGGGTGGGAAAGCGTGGTTTACCTGTGAGAATATGTTGGCGGCGTACGCAGCCGCCGTGGTCAAGGAGGTGAAAAAGGTGGCTTTGCCGGCCGTCTGGACGGTGTGGATCATCCTGAGGTTGAGGTCCTTCAGGTGCGTGGCCTGCCGATAGGTGTTGACGAATACGAAGACGTCGTCCACCCCTGGCAGATGGCACAGAGAAGAGGGACAGGGTGAGGAGGCGTCTGGGGGAGGGAGAACGGCTGCTGACCCGGTTCAGTCCTCTTACCAATGCCCACGATCACGAAGGCCGCCACTCCGTTCAGGATGCCCAGGTACTGGATCCCGAAGACAATGTGGTAAAGGAAGAGGGCCACCAGGCAACTGATGCCGATGCTGGCAATGCCGAAAAAGGACAGGAAGACTGGAGGAGAAGAAAAGAGGAAGTCTGATTTCTCCTGCTGGCGTTCAGCCTTTCCATCCCCTGAAACACCCTGTTTGGTGGATCCACAGGCCGTCCTCGCTTTACGACCGCAACTGAGACCCAAGATTTCCATTGCTAAGCGAGGCAGGGGTTAAGTGAATTTGGCCTCGTTTTTACAACCTTCCTTGCTCCAGCTATGAGCAATCAAAGGCAGTCTTTAAGTTAGTAACAGGGAGGTGAGGCAAATCTGGTGCCATGTGTCTGATTAACGAAACACTTAAAAGGACTTTCAGGCATTTTTACTCCTAAAAGCATTTATTAATGTTACAGAGACGTCAGTACAACATGGAGGAAAAACTTAGGACTGGCTTCTCCAATGGCTTCTCCATTGACTTTGCTTCTCCAATGGCTTCTCCAATGGCTTCTCCAATGGCTTCTTTGCTTCTCCAATGGCTTCTCCAATGGCTTCTCCATTGACTTTGCTCGTTGGAAGGTCCCAAGAGGGGGTCACGTGACCCCAGGACTCTGCAACTGTCGTAAATACGAGTCAGTTGCCGAATTGATGCTGCAAGGGTCGTTAAGTGGGGAAAATGGCGATAAGTCGCTTTTTTTCATTGCCGTTATAACTTTGACCGGTCACCAAATGAAATTTTATAAGTGGAGAACTGCCTGCATTTACAGAACTGGCACAGCTGCCTGTCTCCTATCATCGTTTGATTGAGTGACAGCGATCCAACAAAGGGGGGGGGGGAAATAAAAAGAACAGGATCTTTTTTCCAGGCCCCAATCCAAGCCAGGATCCCCCCAATGCTGGGGGTCCACAGCCCCTCTGAGGGCTCAAAGGGTGGGGAGACCCCTCTGGCCTCAGGTGGGAGGGGGTCCCAGGAGCAAAGGAGGGACCGTTCTCCTTACCTGAGCAGGACGCCAGGAGGTAGACCAGTACCGCAATGCAGGAGCTGCTGATGAAGGCGAGCAGCATGTCGTTCTTGAAAATCTTCCTCACTTCGTAATCAAACAGGTCCGTCCCGCCGTAGAGCACCTGGACCTTGCTGCCGAGAAAGCGGGGGAGGTTGAGCCAACACACTTAACCTGGTTAAGCTGAAGTACCGGCAGTCTTCCACTTACAATAGCAATGGCCACTTATGTACCGTGTCACAGGGCTTTACAGCCCTCTCTAAGCGGTTTACAGAGTCAGCATATTTGGCCCCCCCAACAATCTGGGTCCTCATTTTACCGACCTCGGAAGGATGGAAGGCCGAGTCGATCTTGAGCCAGTCAGGATCGAACTCCTAGCAGTGGGCAGAGTTAGCCTGCAATGCTGCATTCTAACCACCGCATCACCATGGCTTCCTTTCTTCCTTCTCCTTATTTCCCTTCCTTCTCATTTTTCCTTCCTTCCTTCCTTCCTTCCTTCCTTCCTTTCTTCCTTCCTTCCTTCCTTCCCAAGCAATAAGACTTATATACCACTTCACTGCTTTACAGCCCTCTCTAAGCAGTTTACAGAGTCAGCATATTTGGCCCCCCTCAATCTGGGTCCTCATTTTATCGACCTCGGAAGGATGGAAGGCCAAGTCGATCTTGAGCCAGTCAGGATCGAACTCCTAGCAGTGGGCAGAGTTAGCCTGCAATGCTGCATTCTAACCATTGCCTATCATGGATGAAAGGAAGGAAGGAAGGAAGGAAGGAAGGAAGGAAGGAAGGAAGGAAGGAAGGAAGGAAGGAAGGAGGAAAAATAGCAATTGCACTGCACTTAGACTTATATACCGCTTCACCGTGCTCCACAGCCCTCTTTGTGTAATAAATTAAGCCCGGGGCGGGATTTGAAACCACGGAAGGCTAAATAAAGAACAACGCGCTAAGCCATAGATCACGGCTCCCAAGCCACCGGAGTTGCGTCGTTCCCAAAAAAGGGAAAATATCGCAGTGCAGGGATCACGTTCCCCTCCTCCATCCGGTGCTCCAGCCCTCGGCTGCCGTTCTCCAGGGAACCCTAAACTCTGATTATTTGAAAGAAGAAAAGTAAAGAAGGATAATCATTCGGTATTTTTAGGAAGCGCAGCCGCCCGTGTCCAAAGCTGCAGGAACTAGCCGGGCTCCTTAGGAGGGGGAAGAGAGGGGGGTCTGAGAAAGTTAATTAAATGAGGGAAGCAATTAAGCCCTCACAGCAGGGGAGATGAGCTGGGGGGGGGTCTTCCTGCTCTGACTCCTGGAGGTCTCTCTCTCTCTTTCATTTCTCTTTCTCTCATTTCTCTCTTTCATTTCTTTCTCTCTCGCATTTCTCTCTTTCATTTTTCTCTTTCATTTCTCTCTCTTTCATTTTTCTCTTTCTCTTTCATTTCTCTCTTTCATTTTTTTTCATTTCTCTTTCATTTTTCTCTTTCATTTCTCTCATTTCTCTCTTTCATTTCTCTCTCTTTCATCTCTTTCTCTCTTTCATTTCTCTTTCATTTTTCTTTCATTTCTCATTTCTTTCATTTTTCTTTCATTTTACTCTTTCATTTCTCTCATTTTTCTTTCATTTCTCTCTCTTTAATCTCTCTTTCATTTCTTTCTCTTTCATTTCTCTCTTTCATTTTTCTCTCTTTCATTTCTCTCTCATTTCTCTCTCTTTCATTTCTTTCATTTCTCTCATTTTTCTTTCATTTTTCTCTTTCATTTCTCTTTCATTTTTTTCTCTTTCATTTCTCTCATTTCCCTCTTTCATTTCACTTTCATTTCTCTCTCATTTTTCTCTCTTTCATTTCTTTCATTTTTTTCTCTTTCATTTCTCATCCTTTATTTCTTTCTCATTTCTCTCTCTTTCATTTTTCTCTCTCTCCTTCTCTCTCTTTTCTCTCCTGCCCTTCCAAGGCCATTTGAGCCAAGAGCCTCAAACGGGAGAGAGAGAGAGAGAGAGAGAGAGAGAGAGAGAGAGAGAGAGAGAGAGAGAGAGAGAGAGAGAGAGAGAGAGAGAGAGAGAGAGAGAGAGAGAGAGAGAGAGAGAGAGAGAGAGAGAGAGAAATCTGAAATGCATCAGACCAGGGATCTCCAACCCCCAGGCTGTAGCCCACTACCGGGACACGGCCTGTTCGGAACCGGGCCCTGTGGGAGAAATAGGCAAAGCTCGTGCGAAAGCTCCATTTGTACGAGTGGAGGGTGTGCGCGCCTGCCCCTTGCACAAACGGAGCTGTTAGACGTGCACCTGTCACTCATACACCCGTGCAGGTCTGCCAAGCTGGAAAGATTAGGGATGGCTGCATCAGACGCTTAACTCTGAATGCTGGTTTAATCCTTGCATTCACGCGACATGACCAAACCCTGGCTGGGTTCACAGCTGGCCCCTGAACCCCCGAGAACTCATCCGAGCCGAATCTTGCGGGGTCCATCCCTGCAGTAAAGCGTGAGCCCCGGTTTTACTTTTCAGCGCAGTGGAAGAGAGCGCCTTCAAGCAGGATCCTTTGGGGTTGCGGCTACAGAAGGCCTTGCGTGCAGAAAGCTTGCTCGGCAAGGCTTCCTGGCCCAGCCGTCGCAACGGTTAAGTTGACTCCCATCTTTATTCTGACCCGCCTGTCCTGTAGCCAACGACCTCAGCTCCCCGTAGCCAGAAGTCCACCTTGATGTTGCCCTGAGAAGCTAACTTTTTTTTTTAATTTTTATTTATTCTTTTTTCGCTATATAACAAAAAATAAAAACAAAAATGAAAAAAAAAATACATTTTTTTCCCTTTAACAGAGCTGTGTTATAAATCTCATATATATTATTTACAATTTATTTACATCAGTAATCATATCTTTTTCTTTCTCCGTTCTAGCCAATGATAACATTTGTTCCATATTTCATCAAATTCTGTGGCCTCCTTGTCTTTTAATTCTAGCGTAAGTTTGTTCATTTCCGCGCATTCTAGAATTTTGTGTATGATCATATCATTTGTAGGTATGTTTTCAACACTGAGCATATACTAGGCGGGCTGCTGTTAAAATGTGTATAATAATGCATTGGAGTTGTTTTTCCATCTTTGAATTTATTATACCCAAAAGAAATAGTTCCGGTTTGAGTTCAATTTGCATCTTACTTATCTCCTGTATCCAGTTCCCTTATCCGTTTGCTTTGGGGCACAGCCATCACATGTGATAAAATGTTCCTTCCTTATTTTTGCATTTCCAACATGCCGGATTCATATTTTTGTATATTTTGGCCAATCTCGCCGGTGCTAAATGCCATCTATAGAACATTTTGTATTGATTTTCCCTATATATGCAGTTGACCATGTCAGTTTGCAATTTCTGTTCCATAATCTTTCCCATTCTTCCGGTTTTATATTTCGTCCCACATTTCGTGCCCACGCTATCATTGGCCCTTTCACTATTTCGCGACGGTTAAGTTGACTCCCATCTTTATTCTGACCCGCCTGTCCTGCAACTATCGACCTCAGCTCCCCGTAGCCACAACTCCACTTTGACGTTGCCCTGAGGGGCTAACTTTCTACAGGAAAAGAGGGCAGAAGGTTCACCCACCTCTGCACAATGGAAGAATATTCAGGCAGGGATGGGGCAGGGCAGAGACCCCCGTGCTCACCTGGTAGACTCCTTGGCCAGCAAGGCCACGTAGGTGACCACGAAGTTTTGAAACTTCCGGCATTGTTCTTCCCAGCGGTCATCCATGGAATAGTAGCTGGGCAAGGGCGCGCCAAAGAGGACTTCGCTACGCAAGAGAGAGCTCTTCTTGTTCTCGGCCGAGAGACCCTCGTCCACGTACCAGTAAAACTCCGGGTGGGTCATCGCCAGCTCGAGAGACCCTGCGGGAAACAGCAGCGTGACAGAATAACAGAAGGGACCTTGGAGGTCTTCTAGTCCAACCCCCTGCTCAGGCAGAAAAGCCAAATTCCATTTCGGACGAAGGGTTGCCCAATCTCTCCTTAAAAGCCCCCAATGTTGGAACGCCACAACTTCTGGAGGCAAGGCGTTCCATTGGCTCCAACTGTCGGGAAATTTCTTCTTAGCAGTCTGGGGAGGAAGCCTCGTCCGAAGGGGACGTCCTCAGTGGTGGGATTCAAATAGGCGAATAACTGGTTCTCTGCATGGATGCCACTTCCGGAAGTCCATCCTGGGCCTGGGCAACCAAAAATTAGCTACCGGTTCTGCCGAACAGGTGCAAAACGGCTGAATCCCACCACTGGATGTCCTCCTTTGCTCGGCCTTGCTAGTCCAGTATCCTCCACGCTACAGTATGATTCCCAGCATGCTCTACAGAGCATGAAAACACTGGGGCTGGAGAGTATCAGAGTGGCTTGCTTTCTTTTTTCCTCCTCCTCCTCCTCCTCCTCCTCCTCCTCCTCCTCCTCCTCCTCCTCCTCCTCCCACTTTCCTTTATTGACACCAGCGCTTTTAGCCACAAAAGGGTCAATTATTTAACAGACGTGGGATAGGCATGAGCTCTGGAGACTCTACTAAAAGAGTCCTGGTGGAGCAGTGGTTAGGATGCAGCATTGCAGGCAGACTCTGCCCACTGTCAGCAGTTCGATCCTGACCGGCTCAAGGGCGACTCAGCCTTCCATCCTTCCGAGGTCAGTAAAATGAGGACCCAGATTGTTGGGGGCAAATATGCTGACTCTGTAAACTGCTTAGAGAGGGCTGTAAAGCACCGTGAAGCGGTATATAAGTCTTATTGCTAAGTAAGTAAGTAAGTAAGTAAGTAAGTAAGTAAGGAAGGAAGGAAGGAAGGAAGGAAGGAAGGAAGGAAGGAAGGAAGGAAGGGAAAAAATGAGAAGGGAAATAAGGAGAAAGAAGCCGTGGTAGTGCAGTGGTTAGAATGCAGCATTGCAGGCAGACTCTGCCCACTGCCAGCAGTTCGATCCTGACTGGCTCAAGGGCGACTCAGCCTTCCATCCTTCCGAGGTCAGTAAAATGAGGACCCAGATTGTGGGGGGCCAAATATGCTGACTCTGTAAACTGCTTAGAGAGGGCTGTAAAGCATCGTGAAGCGGTATATAAGTCTAAGTGCTGATGCTAGTGCTATTTTTTTTATTGATTTACATATTTTAGTTCCGTTACAAAATATGAGCCCTGGTGGCCCGGTACTTAGAATGCAGCATTGCAGGCTAACTCTGCTCACTGCCAAGAGTTCAATCCTGACCGGCTCAAGGTCAACTCAGCCTTCCATCCTTCCGAGGTCGGTAAAATGAGGACCCAGATTGTTGGGGTCGGCCGACTCTGTCAACTGCTTAGAGAGGGCTGTAAAGCACTGTGTATAATTCTAAATACTATTGCTATTGCTATGATTCAGTGGTTAGAATGCAGTACTGCAGGCTAATTCTGCCTGCAGTTTGGCAGTTCGATCCTGACTGGCTCAAGGTCGACTCGGCCTTCCGTCCTTCCGAGCTCGGTAAAACGAGGACCCAGATTGTTGGGGGGCAACAGGCTGACTCTGTAAACCGCTTAGAGAGGGCTGTAAAGCACAATGAACTGGTATGTAACTCTAAGCGCTATTGCTACTCCTTGTCCTAACTCGGACCGATCCCCACCCATCCCACCACCCTCATGGCTCACCTTGGATGTCGGCGAGCTCTTGTCCGAGGCCATCGTAGTATATCTTGCCCCCCCTCTCTGTGGGGAAGAAATAAGTCATGAGGGAGCTGGGAGGGGAGCAGTAGGAGTAGGCGCCCAACGGGAGGTCTTTGAGGACCTCGTGAGGCTTCCAGCAAAACTCCTGGAAGTGAGGATGGTCCATAATTTTACGCTCCACCTCGTGGATCGTCAGCAGCCGCTCGGAGGTGAAGATATTCTTCTCGGCGTCTCCCCGAGCCAGGAAGATGAGTTCAATGCGCCAGTGGGCGTGAGTCTGGGTGTTGGCGCTGACGGCCGCGCTCGGATACTCCCACCGAGGGAGGGGGCTTCGGGCCCGGTGGGAGGTGTGGTTGGCTGGGCCGGCCTGATCCCTCCGGCGTGTATCTCTCCGCCGTCTCGGGGAGAGATTAGGCCCACCCAGCCGCGTGGCATTGCGCTGGAGGTGCTGTAGCTTCTCAAAAATCAGCCTGCGCAAGGTCTCCGAGCTGAAGTCGGCCAGGTCTCGGCGGCTGCGTCCCCACAGGCCGAACTGGGACTTGAGGGCCAGGGTGAGGGCGTCGAAGCGCTGCGAGGACTCGTGGTTGCGGATCTCAAAGGCGTTGTACGAGATGTCGATGTCCAGAGCAGGGTAGTGGAGGAACATGGTGAGGGCCAAGCCGGCGGGAATGGCGCATCCCAAGAAGAGGATGAGGCTGGCGGAATAAGGGTTGGTGAAGACCCAGCCTACCACGGTCCAAAAATCCGAGGACGGGAGCGTCACGAAGGTGGCCCGGGGCCTGGGGTCCCACTGGCATTTCCCGCAGAGGCGGGACCCCCCGGTTTTCATGCCGGGGCCACAAGCCCCCTCCTCGTCTTCATGGGCACAGACATCTTGCAATAAAGCTTCATCCTCCGTGTCCATCCCTGGAGAGAGAAGAGAGGGGGGATCAAGAGATCTGAACAGAACTGGAGACAAGGAACGGGACTGTTGATCCGCTAACAACACAAAGAACCGCTTAAAAAATGGATCGCTCTTTCTGACACCAGCCAGAAAAAAATCTGAAGGGTCCTGGGTTCTCTGAGCTTGGTGGTTTTTTTTGCAGACAGTTCATTACCCAAACTAGGGAGCATCGTCAGTGCAAACCCACTTCCTTCTAGCACTGATGGTGTTACCTAGTTGGGTCATGAAACGTCTGCAAGAAAACCACCCAGCTCAGAGAGCACCAAGGACCCCATAATCCTCCTCCTCCTTCTCCATTCTGCAAACCCCACTCCCTTCTAGCACAGATGGTGTTACCTAGCTGGGTCATGAAACGTCTGCAAGAAAACCACCCAGCTCAGAGAGCACCAAGGACCCCATAATCCTCTTCCTCCTCCTCTCTGCAAACCCCACTCCATTCTAGCACGGATGATATTACCTAGCTGGGTAATGAAACGTCTGCACAAAAACAGCGAAGCTCAGAGAGCCCCGAGGACCCCATAATCCTCCTCCTCCTCCATTCTGCAAACCTCACTCCCTTCTAGCACTGAGGATGTTACTTAGTTGGGTCATGAAACGTCTGCAAGAAAACCACCCAGCTCAGAGAGCACCAAGGACCCCATAATCATCCTCCTCCTCCTCCTCCTCCATCATTCTGCAAACCCCATTTCCTTCTAGCATGGATGATGTTACCTAGTTGGGTCATGAAATGTCTGTAAGAAAACCACCAAGCTCAGAGAGCACCAAGGACCCCATACTCCTCCTCCTCCTCCTCCACTCTGCAAACCCCACTCCCTTCTAGCACTGATGGTATTCCCTAGCTGGGTAATGAAACGTCTGCACGAAAACAGCAAAGCTCGGAGAGCACCAAGGAGCCCACAGTTCAACCGAGAGCTACACATATTCTCCTTGATCAGAAAAATAAAAAAAATAAACCCGTATCTCCAGCTAGCTTTATGGAACTACTCGTGCTTCAAAACCAAAACAAACCCTCTAAGCTTGAGGAGAAGGGGGAAAAAAAATCCATACAAAGCCAACATCTTAACCAGGCATAGATTTTGTAATTACTAAAACGGCTTTTCAAATTTAACTGAACCACGGGAAGTATTTCAGATTGCAATCTCTCCCTTTCACTCCGGTTAATATACGGGATTTCAAAGCTCAACCTAACACGGCATAGCATCCGTGTGTGTCCGGCCGTAGCTTCTTCTGATTTGGTGCTGGGCTACAGTGCCTGCGAGTCCCGGCCAACACAGCTGGGGATGATGGGTGCAGAGAAGAGCGCAGAGAAGAGCAACAAAGATGATTAGGGGCCTGGAGGTAAAATATAAAAAAAATGGTTGCAGGAATTGGGTATGTGTAGTCTAATGAAAAGAAGGACTGGGGGGGACATGATAGCAGTATTCCAGTATTTGAGGGGCTGCCCCAAAGAAGAGGGGGGGTCAACCTATTCTCCAAAGAACCTAGAACTAAGGAGAAACTTCCTGACAGTTAGAACAATTAACCAGTGGAACAACCTGCCTCCAGAAGCGGTGAATGCTCCAACATTGGAAGTTTTTAAGAAGAGACTGGACAGCCATTTGTCCGAAATGGTGTAGGGTTTCCTGCCTGAGCAGGGGGTTGGATTAGATGACCTCCAAGATCCCTTCCAACTTTATCATCATCATCATCATCATCATCATCATCATCATCATCATCCAAAGCAACAAAGGCAAGACAAGAAACAACAGATGGAAACTAATCAAGGAGAGAAGCAACTTGGAATTAAGGAGAAACTTCCTAACAGTGAGGACAATTAACCATTGGAACAGCTTGCCACCAGAAATTGTGGGCGCTCCATCACTGGAGGCTTTTAAGAAGAGACTGGAGATCCATTTGTCCAGCATGGTATAGGGTCTCCTGCTTGAACAGGGGGTTGGACTAGAAGACCACCAAGGTCCCTTCCTACTCTAAACTAATGCCTCTAAAGTTTGGCAAAGGATCTTTGAGTGGATCCTGTTTGGCCCCGTTTCCCCAAAACGCAAGATTTCTTGTCTTGTGTAGCACAGACATTAACTCTGAGGATTTCGTTCCATCCTATTTGTTAATGCCAGTCTGGTTTTTAAGGTGAGACGCCAAATCAGGTCTTCCTCTTTCGTAGGCACGCCTTCGCTTCCGAGAGAGAGAGATCCTTCCATAGACGACACGTTAGGTTTTATATTTATAATCTCCTACGGTGAACCAACTCAATCCGTCAAAGATTTTTTTGCCTCCTGAATCACCTCATTAAAAGTCTTTTTTTTTTTTTTCTGGGAGGAGGGGAAAAACAAACCAACCCCGATCAATCGAAAGAAAACGAAGACAGAAAAAGAGACATGCCAAGAGCGACATGTTGTGTATAAATATAACCCTTTCTCGCCATCATCCAACATTGCTTCTTTATTAAGAGCCTTTCAAGATTTTTCCTGGCAAAACTCCCAGGATTAAAAACAAAAAAAAAAGGGCTTCACATCTGCGAGTTGATATCTCGCTGTTTCTAAGAAGCCCAAAAAACGTTCCGGGAGGAAGGGTTTTTTCCCAAACGGACGTATCAAGGCAGAGGGAACGAGAGAAAATTTATTTGCAGTGTTGTCCACAGTGGGGATTTCTCATTTGGTCTTCAGCATTGCGGCTTCGGCATCTGCCGGCTTCTCAATTTAGCTCCAGCCTCCAGGGATCAAATACTAAGAAGTATTGGGAGCAGAGAACCGGCAACAAATCCAATCTTCTTTTGGATATTTGGGGTATTGGCTAGTCTAGAGAAAAGAAGGACTGGGGGGGGGGGACATGATAGCAGTATTCCAGTATTTGAGGGGCTGCCACAAGGAAGGTAAGTGCCCTTGGTAAGGCCACACTTGGAATGCTGCATCCAGTTTCGGTCACCACGATGTAAAAAAGATGCTGAGACTCTAGAAAGAGTGCAGAGAAGAGCAACAAAGATGATCAGGGGACTGGAGGCTGAAACATAGAAGGAACGGTTGCTGGAATTGGGTCTGTCTAGTTTAAGGAAGAGAAGGACGAGGGGGGGACAGGATAGCAGTCTTTCAGTATCTCAGGGGCTGCCCCAAAGAAGAAGGAGTCAAGCTATTCTCCAAAGCCCCTGAAGGCAGGACAAGAAGCAACGGGTGGAAACCAATCAAGGAGAGAAGCAACCTAGAACTAAGAATAAATTTATTGACAGTGAGGACAATTAACCAGTGGAACTACCTGCCTCCAGAAGCAGTGAATACTACAACACTGGAGGTTTTTAAGAGATTGGAGAGCCATTTGTCTGAAATGGTATAGGGTTTCCTGCCTGAGCAGGGGCTTGGACTAGAAGAACTCCAAGGTCCCTTCCAACTTTATTATTATAATAAACTGGATGCCGTATTCCAAGTGCGGCCTTACCAAGGCCTTGTAAAGTGGTATGAACACTTCACGTGATCTGGTTGTTCACATATTTGAATCCCACCACTGCCCCACCCCCACCCCTTTCCCAGCACAGTTCTTTCCATCTTGGGGGGTCTCACTTCCACCCTACACTGGCAACTCTTCTCCATCGTATCCGAAGCTGCAGGCTCCCGGGCAATCAAACGGCGAGCTGGCTGGCTGGAGAGAGCCTTGAGCGGTTCCTCCAAAATGAAAAAAAAAGAGAGAGAGAGAGAGAGGAAAAAAATGTATTTCCACCCCCTAAAGCAAACACACTTTCTGCATTGGGTGGGACCTCGTGGTGCAAGGAGGCATTTAATTCAGCGAGCTTGTCCAGGCTGTCGAAGGCAGAACACCGTGATGCTTCCAGGATGAAAAATGCCAAGGTTTTATAGCGCCCACTCGTTTCAGGGAAAAGTCCATCCGTGTTCCCATCCTGGGATTTACAAGCCCAGGATTATTCCTTCTGCTGGCTGGAGAATCGCCACAGAGACGAGGTGATCCGGGGTTTCCAAGGAGAACCCCCCACCCCCATTTTGGTTCATCAGCTATCCAAAAACCTGAGGAAGGGAGAAGAAGAAATCTAGAGCCAAGCCATTTTTGTGCAGAGGGCAGATTGCTGGCAGAAAGCGAAAAGCTCAAGATAATTTGCTCAACTCTGAAGAAATTCGGAAGAAAAAGCAACTGCTTTCTCTTCCAAGCAGCCACATTCCAAACTGCAGGCTGCATGGTGAACATCGCGCTGATCCGAGCAAGGCCTGGCGCTCTAACCACTACGCCATACTGTCTTGGGTCCCCCCCAATATTTCAAAGAGGTTGAGACTCCAGAAAGAGGGCAGAGAAGAGCAACAAAGATGATTAGGGGGGCCCCGGAGGCGAAAGCACACAAAGAGCGGCGGTAGGAACTGGGTAGGTCTACTTAAATTGAAAATAAGGGCTAGGGGTGGGGGGACATGATAGCAGTGTTCCAGTATCTTAAGGGGCTGTTGCAAAAAAAAGAGGGGAGGGGGTCGACGTATGCTCCAAAGCATCAACCCGGGACGACCCAAGGAGAAATTTCCTGACAGTGAGAACAATTAGCCAGTGGAACAACCTGCCTCCAGACGTTGTGGGCGCTTCATCACTGGAGGCTTTGAAGAAGGGATGGGACATCCATTTGTCTAAAATGAATTTAATAGGGTCTCCTGCTTGAGCAGGCAGCTGGACTAGATCTCCTTGCAGAAAGTGCTGGTGGTGGGGAAATGGCTTGTTTTTCCCCTTGGCAGTTATAGTCTTGGAAAGACCCTTCTCGCGTCTGGCCCTGGAAGTCATAATTTCAGGAGAAAAACCAGGAACTCATTTGAAAATGTACTCTCTTGGGAAGAAGGTTCACCCTTTTTAGAGAGATTCCAGATGTGCAGCTATCCATATTGATATCCTGCCAGAGGATCTGCTTTTGAAAACACTGCACCAGAGTTTAGCGTAGTTTTTCGGAAAGCCAACCTCTGGTTTGTAGAGACAGATTTTTTTTTTCAAGTCCTAAAAGACTTTTTATTGCTTTTCCTCTCTCCGAAATTGACTAACACCCCCCACCCCCCAAAAAAATCATTAGAAATCTGTTGACTGTATCCTGAAAAATGTAGCCAGAGGGAATCTAGGATTCCCAGAAAGTAATAAAACAATGCGTGGGATAGATAGGTCCTTTATTCTTCTCATAACCTACTCCGGATTTTTCCCAATGCATCGGACTACAATTCCCATCTGCCTTTGCTAACGTGGCACATCAGATGGGGAAGGCTGCACCAAGCCTTAGAGACATTAAAAAAAAAAAATAACAACAGAGATTGGCTTAAACAGGCAGAGCAGTACAAAAAGGCAGGGGTTGTTTTTTTTTGCTGTAAGGAGCCGATAATAAAAAAAGAAATGCAAGATCAGAGAAAAAAGGGAAGGCAAGGGAAATAGAAATAAAGTGGCAGGGAATATCCAGCAGTTCCTGTGGGGGAAAAAAAGGAGAGGTTTTCTGCCATTCTGAAGGGGAAAAAAAAAACCACAGAAGCAACGGACTGGAACGAGATGGCTGGTGGAAGATGCTTTTACAATCGCCTTGATTATCTGTCAGGCTTTCCCTTGAGGTGTGGGAAATCTAGCTGCAGAGAGGAAGGATCCAAGAGACCATCTTCCTGTTCCCAAGTCAGAAGTCCCACAATCCATATGGAATCTCATCTGGCAGGATGAAATTTTTTTTAAAAAAAAAAAAGCATCAAGCCATCATCGTCCGCGTGGGATGCTCATCGCCGGATATTGGCGACGGCAACCGGCTTAGAAATATTTTGCTGCAATAAATGCACGGTGTTTTTGAAATGCATCCTCCCTCGGAGGCTAGTAACCTTTGCAACGGTGCTGGCAAAGCCTCCAAGGGCAGGGGCAGTCTACCAGTGAACACACACAGTGGGCACCCAGCGTTTTCAACGGGTTTCAATCCTGGGCTGAGCGGCAGTCGTCTGGTTCCTTTTTCCCTCCAGCCATGCAATACACCCCCCCTCCCCAATTTCTTGGACATGCTAAACAAGCCCCTGCTCTCTCCTCAACAGCCAAATTGACTAAGCCATCATCTCTCTAAGCCTCCTTGGAATTTTCCAGCTGATTAGAATAATGGCTTCATTAGCTGGGTTTCAACTTCTGCAGCGCCAGAGTGGGGGGGGGGGGGAAGAGAGAAGGAGAAATTATTTATCAGCTTGGAAAAGGAACTAGGTCCGACAAAGCCTTGTGCAGGAAAGCAGGATAGGAGATCCTGCTGGAGATCCCGTTCTGGTCCACCCTCCCCTGAATCTCCAGGCGTTAACGGGGCTCTTGTGGCTGGAAAACGCAACACGAATTAAAGCTCCGCTCATTCCACCCTAAATCCAAGACGGTGTGAAGCCTGCTAGGGGGGGTGAACGAAGGCTGGATTTCCACCCTGGGGTTTCCCTTAAGGAGAGGGAGTCCCACAGCTGGTTCCCTGCTCTGAGTGTGCAAAAGTGAAGCCAGGGCTGGCCCAGGGTGTACCTGAATGGCAGCTTACCAGCCAGACCAGATGAAGACTAGTGTTTTATTGCTGCACAGAGGCTACAGGGCTGCCCAGCCCTAGCCTAGCCAAAAAGGTTTTGGCCCTTGATTTAAGCTAGGGCCACTTGGAGAAGCTTCCCCCCACCCAGGGCTGGATCTGGGTGCTCACACTGCCTAAAGCTCAGATCCCCTCAAGAGGCGGCTAGTGGGAGGGCGAGTGGATGAGTGTTTAGCAAATTTAGCTAATGGAGAGCTCTCGAAAAATCCGATCAGCTCCCAGTGGCCTAATAAAGCTGCGGCTTTAATAGGGATTGCAGAGAGAAGGGCAAACACGTTCCAGATGAGAGAGGGGCCTGTGGCAGACAGGAGGAGACGAGAAGGGGAGGAAGAAGAGAGGGAGGAGGGGGAGAAGAAAGGGAGGAGAAGAGAAGGAGGAGGAGGAGGAACAGGGGGAACAGGAGGAGGAGGGGAAGAAGAAGAGAGGGAGGAGGAGGAGAGAAGAAAGATAACAGGAGGAAGAGGGAAGGAAGAAGAGAGGGAGAAGGAGGAGAGAAGAAAGAGTGGGAACAGGAGGAGGGGGAGAGAAGAAAGGGAGAAGACAAGGAGGAGGAGGAAAAACAGGAGGAACAGGAGGAGGAGGGGAAGAAGAAGAGAGGGAGGAGAAGACAAGGAGGAGAAGAAGAAAGAGGAGGAACAGGAGGAGGGGGAGAAAGAAGAAAGGGAGGAGAAGACAAGGAGAAGAAGAAAGAGGAGGAACAGGAGGAGGGGGAGAGAAGAGAGGGAGGAGGAGAGAAGAAAGAGGAGGAACAGGAGGAAGAGGGAAGGAAGAAGAGAGGGAGGAGGAGAGAAGAAAGAGAAGGAGGAGGGGAGGGAGGAGGAGAGGAGAAGAAGAAAGAAGAGGAACAGGAGGAGGGGAGGAAGAAGAGAGGGAGGAGGACACGAGGAGAGGAGGAGGAGGAGGAGGAGGAAGAAGGTGCTGGCATCAGCAGATCTTGCAATCTTTACCAAGCAGAGCAGAAAAATGCTGGGCCTTAGGAGCAACCCAGAGCCAAAGAGCCAGGCAGGATGGGAGAAAGAGGGGTTGCTGGCCAGACCCCCACTTCTCCTCCAAATGGGGAATCCACTCGCCTGAACCCCCTCCAAAGGACACAGGAGGATTAAAAAGAAAAGCCTCATGTGGCCTCTGAGCTGGGGGGGGTGGGAGCCCCTTTGGGAAGCCGAAGAACAGGAAAAGAAAACTTGGGAGAGAAAGAGAATTTAGATCTGAAAACCCGAAGGAAGCACAACCGGAAAGAAAGAAAGCAAAGAGGGACCGTGAGCCGGAGGCGTGACGCTGCTCCGAAGTTGGCCAACACGATCTTTGGCTAAGCGGCGCCATCTTTGGAAGAGTGTACTTAATAACGAAGCTCTATAAACCAAGCCTTGCTTGTTCCTGGTGTAACTTAAGTCGCGGCTTATCTAATCACAGCTTGTCCGGATAACACCGGGGTTGGCTGGGTTTGCCCGCCGCGCCAATTCACACAATGGCACGAATCTGGCGAGGATCATGAACTGAGCTGTCACTTTTAAGAACCGGGCGCTGCTTTTTTTTTCCTCTTCCCTCCCCTTCTGCTTTTCCTCTTTCAGACCACAAAGGGAACCAGACAGCCTTACCCATCCTTTGATTTCTGAAAGGGGAGGTGGGGGGGGGAGAGAAGATTTGAAATGCATTTAGTCAACAGCACCTCATATACTGAACTCCCCCCCCCCTGCATCTCGGCCTCCGTTTTAACACCCTTCCACAGTCGTCAGAGAATTGACTTCACAACTCTTGTCGGCTTTCCTGAAAGTGGGAATTAGGCATTTGTCTGCCACCCTATCCTGGCTTATAGCTGCTTCGAGGGAGGCAGGGGAGGCCAAAGGGACCAATCTTAATCAACCCCCCCCTGTCTTTAACCTTATAACAACACATTCCATCCCTTGGGGTGATCTGCAGGACCGGCTGCAAAGTTGGAAAAAAATGCCATTTTAAAAGCCAATGTAAGGTTTGCAGCCAAAGAGCCACTTTTTAATGCCAGAATCTTTTCTACCCCAAGTGTCACACTTGCTGTTTATCTATAGACGCCTACACACCTGCTCCAATGCTACAACAGTGAGGATCTTCACCATACCGGGCTCTATTGAAGAAATAACACACTGCAGCCCCAGTTGGGTCCCTCCGTGCAAGCTCTTTGGACGGAAGGGGGACGCACAAAGGCAGCTGAGGTGAGTGATGGGAGCTGACTTCAGGTAACCCAAGAGAAGAGGAACCCGACACCTGGATAAAGCAGAAAAGGGCTTTTGGGCTTGGCTGCAGGGATCCTTAGCCGCGGAAGCCACTTTGGGGGTTATTTGTGGGGCTGAATCGGTCCCCGTCTTGCTTGTTTCCTCTGCTGAGTTTGGTCCAAGTGAAGAATTAAGGGAAGTCGAGACCGGCAGAGGTTTTCCTCTCCTCTCCTCCCTCTTCCCCTTCACTTTTTTCCTTTTCTTTCCCCTTTCCCTCCCTCCCTCCCCCTCTCAACCATTTCCCAAGTCCCAATTCTGGCATTTTAAAAGGCGTTTTCTACCAGAAGGACACCCAGTTTGGTACTGTCCACCCCCTACCCCCCAAGTCAGAGTTCTCGAGATTTCCCACGGCATCTTCCAAGCCGCAGCCAAGCCCAGGATGCAGCCTTCAATTTTTTTTCCTTTCCCTCTGCCTCCTTTAGCAGCCAAACTTAATTCCATCTGTTACTGCAATGACCACCAGCTACACAGGGCTCTCTCTCCCTCACCCCCTCCCCTCTCTGTCTCCCTCCCTCCGTCTCTCCCTCTCTGTCTCTCTCTCTCCCTCCCTCTGTCTCTCCCTCTGTCTCTCTCTCCCTCTCTCCCTCCCTCTGTCTCTCCCTCTCTCCCTCCATCTGTCTCCCTCCTCCTTCCCCCCTCTCTCCCCCTTCCCCCTCTC
>NW_015392390.1:0-4212 GCF_001527695.2 Protobothrops mucrosquamatus | reverse complement strand
CTGGAAGGGACCTTGGAGGTCCTCTAGTCCAGCCCCCTGCTCAAGCAGGAGACCCTATACCCATTTGAGACAAGCGGCTGTCCAGTCTCTTCTTTAAAAACCTCCAGTGATGGAGCACCCACGACTTCTGGTGGCAAGCTGTTCCACTGGCTAATTGTCCTCGCTGTCAGGAAGTTTCTCCTTAATTCCAGGTTGCTTCCCTCCTTGATCAGTTTTCCAACCATTGTTTCTCGTCCTTCCCTCTGGTGCTTTGGAGAATAACAATAATAGCAGAGAGAGCATAGCGCTGCTCAGCCAGGCCAGGAAATTGTCCTGCCTTCTGGTGCTTTGGAGAATAGCTTGACTCCCTCTTCTTTGGGGCAGCCCCTGAGATATTGGAAGACTGCTATCCTGTCACTGCGATCTTTGCTATTATTGGAACGCTGCTATCGTGTCTTTGTAGTCATTTTAATTAATACTGCGAATCTTTTAAAAAGTGGAATTCTGATTTTTAAAAAAGGAAGGAAGGAAGGGAATACAGAATAACAGAGTTGGAAGGGACCTTGGAGGTCCTCTAGTCCAGCCCCCTGCTCAAGCAGGAGACCCTATACCAGCATAGCTGACTCAGGAATTCTGGGAGTTGAAGTCCATGAGTCATAAAAGAGCCGAGGTTGCCTACCCCTGCCCTATACCATTTGAGACAAGCGGCTGTCCAGTCTTGTCTTAAAAACCTCCAGTGATGGAGCACCCACAACTTCTGGTGGCAAGCTGTTCCACTGGCTAATTGTCCTCGCCGTCAGGAAGTTTCTCCTTAATTCCAGGTTGCTTCTCTCCTTGATTAGTTTCCTTTGGAGTCTCAAAACCAAAAGACTCTCCCGGTGACCCTTGGACTCCCATCTTCATTTCCCCGGGGCTGGGCCAAGGGGTCAGCCTCCTGTTTTGAGGACAGCCAACAAGGGATCTCCGATTGACCCTGAGACTCGAACTCAGATTTGCCCTGGAAATGGTGCTTTTCTTTCTTCTGAGAAAGAGAACGGCTGTCTTTGCATGAAATAAACAAATACTTTTATATTCCAAGGCAAGCAATTACAGACGGAGGTACCATCACCGGAGGTGACAGGAAATGCGCTCCAAAGTTATTCCCCGGGGAGATCAGAGGAAGGGATAAAAGCAAGGAAAAAAAAAACGGGAGATGCACAGGACGTTAAAAATCCCAGCTGAGGTGGTGTTTTTTTTTCCCCCTCCTCCTGCAATTAAGCAAGCTTAATAGCCTTGGGTGAAGCTATTTGTTGGAAAGGGTTGTGGCTTTACACTGCAAAGGCTGCAGGACGCTGGGCAGAGTCAGGGACTCACAAGGAGGAGTTGTGCAAACGCCAGAGGCCCCTCTCCCTCCCGTGAAGACCCCCTGCTGGCTGCTGCATTGGGACCCCCCCAGCGCTCAGTGGGTTTTCTTGCACTTTGGCTCTGCGGGGGCTCGTCAGTATTTCCCGTCATCTGGATGAAGCCAAGAAGGGTTTGGCTCAATGCATCTGGACATTCACCTGTCTGAGATGCTATAGATTTTCCTGCTGGAGCAGGGGGCTGGACTAGAAGACCTCCAAGGTCCCTTCCAGATTCTATTCTATTCTATTCTATTCTATTCTATTCTTTATTTCTATTCTATTCTATTCTATTTTTTATTTCTATTCTTATTTCTATTCTAATTACTATTCTGTTCTATTCTATTCTATTTTATTTTATTCTATTCTATTCTTTATTTCTATTCTATTCTATTCTATTCTTTATTTCTATTCTTATTTCTATTCTAATTACTATTCTATTCTATTCTATTCTATTCTATTCTATCTCTCTTTATTCTACTCTATTCCATTCCATTCCATTTCATTCCATTCCATTCCATTTTCATTCTATTCTATTCTATTCCATTCTATTCTTGTTCCTATATGTTCTGTTCTATTCTATTCTACTATTCTACTGGGGCAGTCAATGGTTTCTTGGTTGGTTGGGGGCAGTCAATTTGGGAAGAACCTCATTGGGGACGGGGCCCCTGCAATTCCCCAATGATCATAAGGAGCATCCATCCAGCATCTCAACAAATGGTTGCTTCCTCTCATCCTTTCTACGTTTTACATGTCCCCGTTTCTGCACAGGAGAACGCAATGGCCATTGTTTAGGATGCTTGGCTGCTGCTGCTGCTGCTGCTTCTTCTTCTTCTTCTTCTTCTTCTTCTTCTTCTTCTTCTTCTTCTTCTCCTTCTTCTTCTTCTTCTTCTTCTTCTTCTTCTTCTTCTTCTTCTTCTTCTTCTTCTTCTTCTTCTTCTTCTTCTTCTTCTTCTTCTTCTTCTTCTTCTTCTTCTTCTTCCTCCTCCTCCTCCTCCTCCTCTTCTTCTCCTTCTCCTCCTCCTTCTCTTCCTTCTTATCCCTTCTTCTTTCTATTTCTTTTCTCCTCCTCCTTTCTTCTCCCTTCTTCCTCTCCTCCTCTTCCTTCTTATCCCTTCTTCTTTCTACTTCTTCTTTTCTCCTTCTCCTTTCTTTCTCCCTTCTTCTTTCTTCCTCTCCTCCTCTTTCTTCTTATCCCTTCTTCTTTCTACTTCTTTTCTCCTCCTCTCCCTTCCCCCTCCTCCTCTTCCTTCTTATTCCTTCTTCTTTTTTTCTCTTTTCTTCTCCTTCTCCTCCTCCTCCTCTTCTTCTTCCTCCTCCTCCTCCTCCTTCTGTTTTGGGACACATCCACCCAACACACAACAAAATACATCCACACAAGCCTGAGGGCCTTCCTTGAGACTTCAGCAAGGCCACACGATTGACCTGCCTCCAGACTTGCCTCTCTAAGCCGACGTTAGGCTGCAGGTGGGGGGGGGAAAAAACCACCATCTCCTGCTGGTGTTCAAAGTTCGCAATACAGCAGCTGGGCTTTTCGTGAGCCCAGGAAGACTTCTGACAGATGCTCACCCGCGGGGAACTGTCAATCAAAGCAGGATCGGCGCCTTCTCCCCCCCCCACCAGTCTCTTAAAACCCACTGGGAATATAAGGAGTGAGGAACAGGCAAGGAATGGGGGGGGGGGAGTTCTCTTCCCCTCAATTTCCGATTTCTCTCCAGGTTCACAAACGGCACCCTCCTTCCACAGCTGCCAAGTATTCTCTGCTCTCCTTGTTACACGTCGCAGCACCTTTCGCGCTGACCCGCCAGCGGCCGGTATCCCAAAGGTGCTTTTTCACAAGACAACTGCACTTCCTTATTTTTCTTTCAAGGTAACTATGACTAGGAGGACCGAGGGTCTCCATGGACCTCAAGCGGCTGGTAGAGGATTTGTTAGACTCAAATCCTGGTTCACCCACGTTTGCAAGTTCCTTTTCTGCAGACTGCTTAAAATTCTCTCTCGGCCCACTTTGGCTGGTGCAAGGTATGTTTTTTTCGTAAGGAAGAACGAGAGGCAAGCCTCCTGTTGTCTTCTCCCAACAGAGAGCTCTCTCCAAAGTCAGACTTTGATGTCACCTTCCTCTTTGACACGTCCTCCCACGCTTTTTCTGCTGGGGCATGTTTTTGCGCAGGCAGACCCACTTCAACCGCTTTATCGCTTTACTACTATTGAGCAAGGGGGTACCTTGCTCAATAGTAGTAACTGTGAGAGGGATCTGGGAGTCCTAGTGGACAATCACTTAAATAGGAGCCAGCCGTGTACTGCAGCTGCCAAAAAGGCCAACACAGTGCTAGGCTGCATTAACAGAGGGATAGAATCAAGATCCTGTGAAGTGTTAATACCACTTTACAAGGCCTTGGTAAGGCCACACTTGGAATATTGCATCCAGTTTTGGTCACCACGATGTAAAAAGATGCTGAGACTCTAGAAAGAGTACAGAGAAGAGCAACAAAGACGATTAGGGGACTGGAGGCTAAAACATATAAGGAACGGTTGCTGGAATTGGGTCTGTCTAGTTTAAGGAAGAGAAGGACGAGGGGGGACATGATAGCAGTGTTCCAATATCTCAGGGGCTGCCCCAAAGAAGAGGGAGTCAAGCTATTCTCCAAAGCGCCCGAAGGCAGGACAAGAAGCAACGGATGGAAACTAATCAAGGAGAGAAGCAACCTAGAACTAAGGAGAAACTTCCTGACAGTTAGAACAATTAACCAGTGGAACAACCTGCCTCCAGAAGCGGTGAATGCTCCAACACTGGAAGTTTTTAAGAAGAGACTGGACAGCCATTTGTCCGAAATGGTATAGGGTTTCCTGCCTG
>NW_015392389.1:24549-31883 GCF_001527695.2 Protobothrops mucrosquamatus | reverse complement strand
GAGAACACTGGGAACCGGCAAGGTCGGAAGGGAACGCTGAAGAGAAGCAACACCCATTGGCAGCGACTTACGGAGGCTTTCGAGCCCGTCTGACCGCAGGATTACCAAAGTAGCCGAGGAGCCTCCTTTTTTTTTTTCTTTTTCTTTTGTTTTGCCAGCCAAGCCATTCACTTCCAGTTCGGGCAATCCGATAGAGCGACATACCTGTGGACTAGAGAGCTACAGCACGAAAATCAAAGAGGCGAGCGCCTTCTCTGTGGCTTTCTAAGCACCTGGGCGGAGGAGACCAGACGCAGAGTAAAAGGTGGGGAGGGGGGGGAGTATAGGCTCTGCTACACATTACCGCCAAGCACTGCTGAAAGCCACAGAAGCCAGAAACAGCCCCGAGACCTGACGGCGGTACTAGAGCACGTCGGAGAAAGAGGTGGGGAGAGAAACGGCGGTGTCTCGTTGACAGTCCCGCCTGTCCGGACTCCCCAGTTCCCAGCATGCAACGCGCCGCAGTTTGAATGGCGCTGCTGGGTACGGCGACTGGGCCGCGGTGTTAGGACGCCGCCGACGCCGCCGCCGCTGCTGCCAAATTCCACGGCTGGCACTGGAGGCCCGGGCAGCGGCAGAACCCCTGGCGCGCTGGACCATGAGCGGCAGCAGGTGAGCGAACGCCGTTGCCAGGCGCTTCTCGAAGGGGGGGCGGCGGCGGCGGCGGCCACGCTGCTGCATCCCGCGCTCTGGCCACGCAGGCCGGGCTCAGGTTGTAAAGCGGGGTTGCCGTTTGGGAACGTGTCGGTGGCGCCCTTTTCTCTGCGCTCGCCGTTCTTTGCTCTTCCTGGTGCGGGGTGATTTTTTTCTGGGCGCCTCCAAGCAAGGAGGCCCATCTTTTGCTGACTCTGTTGGCAGGAGTCTTCCTGGGCGGGGATATGAAGTTGGCTAGTCTCTACCTGCCTCTGAACCACCCCCTTAAGTGGTGCTTGTTGGGAAGGCTGCACCTGCCCCGGGTTGCTCGAGGAAAGATTTCCCCCGGTAGGAATTCTCTCTCAGGTTTGGCTTTGAAATAGACTCGGCAGTTTCTCAACCTTGACAATTTTAAGGCATGTGGACTTCAACTCCCAGAATTCCACAGCCAGCAATGCTGGCTGTGGAATTCTGGGAGTTGAAGTCCACATGCCTTAAAATTGTCAAGGTTGAGAAACACTGAAATAGAGAAACGTCTTAATACCATCAGCGTTAAGTCTTTCTCATGCTGAAAAGTCTGAAGAATGAAAAATGGTTCTAATTATTCTAGGTTTTTTTTTCCAGACTACTTGGCTTTGTTTTCATAAAAGCATCTGGACTTTGGATGCCCAGAGTCTCTTAAAGCTGACTTTCTGCCACTTAACAAGAGTGAAGTCCTATTTGTGTGAATGGAATGGAATGAGCTTCTGAGTAAGCATGCTTAGGATTGCATCGGTGTGACTTTTCACATCCCATGATCATTTATGAAATTTTGCTACCACTCTGTATTGCAAAATTCCACTCTGTCCAAAATCTTTTTTTTTTTTCAAAGCAAAAAATGCACATGTGGATCCTTGATGTTGAGAATTTAAATATGGAAATATTGTTATTGAGTAGTAATTTAGGTATAGGATAAAAGCCCCTGGCTAACTTAAAGTTATTTGAAGACGTATTTGCAGATGGATTTTGTCTGCTTAATAGTGAGAGATCAAAGTGGAAATGCTGCTGAAGATAAATTATAAATCTTAAATGTTTCTAAATTACTAATCCCAGCAGGTCAAGCCCAATCAGCATTGCCAATAAAGATGCTGGGATAAGTCATAAAAAGAGCCAGTTTTGTCTAGGGTTAAGGCATCATCCTAGAAAACTGGAGTTCAAATCTGGCCTTAGCCATATAAGTCAGCTGGGTGACTTTGTGCCAATAATCTCTCTTAAGCCCAACCCACACACAAAATAATTGTTGTGGGGAAAATAGGAGAATAATGTGTGTTGGATATGTTTGCTTCCTTGGGTTATATGTAAAAATAACAAAGGTGAGATACAAATAAAAAAATAAAATAACCATACCTACAGTAGTGATAGTATGACAGTGCAGAATATGAATTAAATCTGTCTCCAGAATTCCTTCTTGGTCTCTAAAAGAGAGACCATGTATCATAAAGAGAAAAACGACCAAGAAATAGAAATAACAAACAGAAATGCAAGAGGATATGCTTTTTGGGAAAACGGTAATTACGGTAGGTACATTTCAGGAACCAGAATATATAAAGTACTACCTCCTTGCATCTGAAGCTATAGATCAATTGGAGCTGTTATTGAAGTACCATAAAATAAGACCACCTCCCTCAAAGGCTTCATAAGAGGAGTTTTCTCATAATAGAGGCTCGGCTGATTATTTAGTTGGCTTTTAGGTAAATTCTTGTTTTCAGGTGGGTTGCTAATTGCTTTTTTTAAAAGCAAGGTTGCTTATTGTGAATGGCCTTAAGGGCCAAATGTTGATGCATAGATTTTCTACAAATAAAATATTTTCCCTTAACTATTCTGCTTCACATCTTAGAGACTGGCAATAGATATATAGAAAGTAATCCTTTAAGCCACTTTACAGCAAGGCTTGAACTTATACCACATCACTTTAATTATGTTGGCTGGACCTCACTGACTCTTTAGAACCGAGTGTTTGGGTATTAGCTAATTCTACATGTAGATCCAGAGTATGACATTTAATATGTGTGTGTATCATCTAGATACCTCTTGCCTATCCCAGGGTATTTGCCATGTTATAATTTTTCCTTCACTTCAGAAGCCCATACCCTATATATCATTTTTTTTCTTAGCTGTGTTTCCCCTCTCCCCATGCAACATTTTGTATATACAGAGATATTGACTGATTCATACAATGAGGACTTCCCCTTTTTTATCTGATTATTTCATTTATATAATTTTTAGTTTGCTTTCTGTCATCCCAAAGATTTGAGCCATTGTAGCTTACCATTTTGTGTGAATCAGACCATTGTGACTTGTTCAGCTACAAAGTAATGCTCAATTACTGGTGACTTCATTAATATGTCCATATAGTATTCCTGATACATTCTTGCAGGTGCAGCCCTGGTGTTCTGGTGGTATCCCATTTTAGTACTAACCAATTCAGATCCTGCTTTGATTTTTGAGATCAGCCATGTGCTGCCAAACAAAACAGGGTTTTGTTTTGAAAAGTGAAGTATTATGTTGTAATTGAAAATAGTAACACTCCTTAGATATTCAGATTAGTAAGAAAATTGGTGTTGCAGTCCTGTTTGTACTTATCTGACAATGAGTCCAATGGGACTTTTGATCATCTATGCAGTCCTGTCACTCTTACCTAAAAATAAGTTACATTGAACACAGTGGATTTCTGGATAAACCTGGATAGCATATTCTGCTAACTGAACGTTCTGTTTCATTATAAGAGGTGAATAGATATGCTCCATTTTTACTGAGTCTGAAACATACCCTATTAAGTAAAAATGGTGTAAACGAAGGTTTGTGTACTACTGATAAAAGTTGCTGGTAAGTATCTTCACTATTACAGCATACTGCAATGTGTAATGATAATTCTTTTGGTACACTGTTGAGGGTTTGCATTCTAATAGCTAACATTTTAAAAAAAACTGTAGGCCATGAGAAGATAATCCAAATTTCACTGAACTAAAGTTTTATAATAGCTATCATTTGAACTCCTCTGTAATCCAACTGATTAAAACTAGGAAAAAAGAGAGTTGCTTTATTTTTGAGCAAAGTCCTAGATGGTCAGAGTCTCCAGACATGCAAATTGAGCATTATGGAGTACAAGGAGTAGTTGTACTAGGAGCTGTCCCAAGCTTGATGGGAAGAAGGAACAAACACATTCCAGATTCTAAAATCAAAACTGTTTGCATCCTCTACAACATGCACAAGTCACTTGGCTTGTGGAATGCAGAGTAGAAATCAATTATTTTAATGTTAATGAAGTTGGTAATAATTAAACTTGCTGTATTAGAAACAAAGATAAATTGGGTAGGATTAGCTAGTATTGGGAGGGAATTTGAGGATATGAAATCCTCTTTCTCCTTATGGTTTAACAGATTAAAGTCAGTTTTTTCTCATTTCTAATAATTTAGGTTTGATACCATTTTTTCTTGTTCTCTTTCAGGAGTTTGTCGAATTACTTTTGACATTTTTTTAGAAAATTGTAATTTAATAATTGATATCTTTAAGCTTTATATAGCTCATGAAGAAACATTAATATTTCATACCTTATTGTAACTATCACAAGAACTAATGATAATGTGCAAGTGGCTCTCGTAAAATATCTGGGTTTTTCCCCACGATTAAAGCACCCTGTACACATCCTTGAGTTGACACAAAACAATGCTGGCATAAAATGTGCTATTCCTATTGCAAATCCCTATCCCACTATTGCATTTGTTATGAATTACTGCTGATTGATTTTACTTAGAGTGTGAGCGCACTACTTGTTAATGAGAAGGTGATTGATTTCCCTACCATCTGCCCCATCTTTACTCCTTTCCCCCAGCATGTCTCTTGCCAAAGGGGCCTGCTTCATGAATTGGCTGAGCCACTCTATCTCCCAAGTTAAAAATATGTGAAATAAAGAAATACATGGAAAGACAACAAAGCGGAAATAACCCTAGAGGGGAGGGAGGCAGACATAGTTATGAATTATCTGCTGGAAGTTGGGTGACATAAATTTAATAAATTACTGTGTGAATATGTAATAAATATATTACTCCTGGTGACTGCCCAGAGACTATCCCCTGCAGTTTTCTTGATAAGATTTTTGGAGGTGTTTTGCCATTGCCTTCTTTCTAGCGCTGACAGAGAGTGACTAATCCAGAGTCCACATCTTTGTATGTAAGGCAAGATTAGAACTCATGGTCTCCTGGTTTCTAACCTGATGTCTAACCACTATACCAAATTGCAAGTAACTAATTTTTGTGGCATGGGATAACAGAAATATATCCCTCTACTTTTCCAAATTAACCTCTGCTTTGCTTGCCTCTACCTCATTAAAAACCTAGAGAGAAATTGATTAGAGAATTGATGGGGGGGATGGAAGGGAAAGAATGCAATTATGAAAGGATCTCAGGAGCATCAGACAATGGAAGAGGAATTGCTGTGGCAGAGACTGCTAGTGTCTAGAGGGGATTGCATGTCTCTACCTCCTAGAATTTCAAAAAAAAAACCCCAAACACTTTTGGTACTGAAGAGGTCACCTGACTTAAAAATAGGTGAGGGAGTGGAAGAAACCTTACAAAGTGACAGATTTTATATACCATAGTGGTGAGACACAGGTAGTCCTCAATTTACAGCCACAGCTGGGACTGGAATGTAGGTTGTTGAGTGACGTGGTTGTTAAGCAAAAAGCCATGTTGCTTCCCATCTGACGGGACTCCTGGTTGTGGTCATTAAGCAGGATTTTCAGTCCCTGCTGAGTGGAGATATATTTGTGTGTGACCTGCACTGGACCTCCCAAGGCCTTGCCCAACCTGAGGCATCCCATGGATCATTCCTTACCACACTGCCTCTAAGCTCGGGAGCTGAAAATCTTCCTTGTCAAAATCTATGGAGGATTTTCAGCCCCTGAGCAAAGAGATCCTCATGGATGGCCTCTTCCAGGCCTCCCCACCCGCCTGAGACACCCTGCGCTTCTTACCTTACTGGACTGCCTCTCCGCTCTCTGTTTGGTTTTCGTCTCTCTCTTGCCTCTGGATTTGAGCTTCCTGCACCCCACTGAAGGAATTCAGCTCTTCTCCATGCCAGAAGAGAATTCCTTTGGCGGGGTACAGGAACAGAGCTCAAATCTTCAGGATTAGAGCTCTGTTTTTCCACCCCATCAAAGGGAGCTCAGTTTCTTTTAGGAGGCAGCTCTTTCAGCCAGCCCTCAGAGACAAGAGGGAATCCAGGCGGTAGCAGCTAGCTGTTTTTCCTGCCAGCTTCTGTATTGACTTTGACGAAGCTGGCAGAGAAGATTGGAAATGGCCATTGCATGATCACAGGGCATTTGGCAGTTTGTTGTAAGTGTGAGGAGGTTGCCAAGTTCTTTTTTTTTTTTTTTAATTTTTTATTGATTTTTCATTGAAAAACAAAAACATAAATCTTTTATCACAATATCAACCAAAAAAAGAATCAACACCAATCAATACATTCACGGACGCGTCCGGTGTACCCCTCCTGCACCACCTTCTCACTTGCCTAGACCTTCCTCCTCGCATCCTACCTCCACTCCTCCTTCCTCCCTCTTTCCTACCTCCCTTTCCCCCTTGGAGGTTGCCAAGTTCTTTAACAAAGAGAAGGACGAGGGGAGACATGATAGCAATGTTCCAATATCTCAGGAGCTGCCATAAAGAAGAAGGAGTCAAGCTATTTTCCAAAGCGCCTGAAGGTAGGACAAGAAGCAAAGGGTGGAAACTAATCAAGGAGAGAAGCAACCTAGAACTAAGGAGAAACTTCCTGACACTTAGAACAATTAACCAGTGGAACAACCTGCCTCCAGAAGCGGTGAATGCTCCAACACTGGAAGTTTTTAAGAAGAGACTGGACAGCCATTTGTCCGAAATAGTATAGGATTCCTGCCTGAGCAGGGGGTTGGACTAGATGACCTTCAAGCTTCCTTCCAACTTTACTATTATTATTATTATTATTATTATTATTATTATTATTATTATTATTATTATTATTATTATTATTATTATTATTATTATTATTATTATTTGTTGTTGTTGTTGTTGTTGTTGTTGTTGTTGTTGTTATTTACCCAGATTGCAATCACATGACCAAGGGGATGGTGGTGCATCATTTTGTGATGTCTGGAAGTGCTTTACACGCTGAAAAGCACCCTTTCAGAGTGTGTCATAATTCCAGACTATCATAATTCCAGAGGAAAATGCTACTTTTCCCCTGGTACACCAAGCTAAATCCAAAAACACTAGGGAATTTCTGAAACTTAGCATTCAGACAAACCAGCCATCAGTAGGCACAGAAACAAACCATTATTTAGATACCATTCAAGAAAGCCAATATAGCACTTAGCAACAGCAATAGCACTTAGACTTACATACCACTCCATAGTTGTTTACAGCACTCTCTGAGCGGTTTACAAATGTCAGCAGATTGCCTCCCACCGGCCGATACGCTCCCACAGAGAGGGCCTCCTCAGGGTGCCGTCAGCCAGACAGTGTCGGCTGGCGACCCCCAGGGGGAGAGCCTTCTCTGTCGGAGCACCCACCCTCTGGAACGAGCTGCCCCCAGAGATCCGGGTGATCCCGGATCTCCCCTCCTTCCGCCGCGCCCTTAAGACCTGGTTA
>NW_015392389.1:7793-18539 GCF_001527695.2 Protobothrops mucrosquamatus | reverse complement strand
AAAGCATCTATTTATTCAATCATCTAGTAACACAATAAATACTAGCTAAATTGATGTTCTGAAGTAAGCCACTTGCTATATTTTAAACCATTGGTATAGAATGCAATAAATTATTAATTGTTATGTAATGATTTTAGTGAGACTTTTTTCCTAATGTCAAAAATGACATTGTACTTCTGATTGTAGTACAATGTTTTTTTCATACTTCTGATGTCATAATCTCTTCTGTCCTCATGGATGTCATAATATCTTGTATTTCAGTTAAATAGTCAGAGTTGCCATTGGTAATTTTACTTTTCTGAGGCCAAAACTAAAGTGATTTTCTCCAAATACAATCAGAACTAAGTGAACATGCATTTAAAAATAGGGGTGAAAGGTATTGCTACTAATGTAACATTTTTAATGTTTATTTCTAGGATAAGAAATCTGCAAAACATTTGGCTTCTTGCACAAGCAGGTAAGAGCTACCTTGGTTGATTGTGAGAAAAGAAGACTAGTGTGTTTGGAAACAGAAATCCTTCTGATTTAAATAATCAGTTGAAACTATTGAAAGAGGGCATCTTTTGTCCAGGTCACTTAGAACTAAATACTGTTAGCATCTTTGGCATGCCATCATGAAACAGTTTTTTGGGTCCCATTCCATCTCTTGGTGCTCATCTCTAATTGGGCTAAAAATAGCATTGTCCTAATGTCAGAGGCATCTGATAAAACTGATTTGTCACACTGTAGGAAGTCTCCTGGTCATGTAAATTTGTCTATAAGGAATTTAATTTCCACACCTATACCTGTTTGGTGGTTGACCAGAAGGAAACATAATTAACTGTCCGAAACTGCTTATACAGTTCCAATTCCAGGGGTCTCTGTGGCTGCTGAGCTATATACAGCAATTGGTCAGAAATAATGCCAATCTTTTTTGGACCAATATATTGCGCAAAAGTTTACAGGGAGGTAATGGTGCAATATGATACTTTTATTGCTGTATCTATTCTCATTTTTCCTCAACTTTTTATGTCCTGGGGGAGAGATACGAGCATGGACATTTTTAGGGGGTAATGCTTCAAATAGTGTTTCCCACACCAGATTTGAGGCATGTCTTTCATATCTAATAGCATTCTCATAGTAAATGCAAGATGATATTCTGGCACAAAAGATTCTAAGATTGCATGTGACTTTATATTGCATGTTGCTTGGATGTTTTATATTCAGATGTTAAATAAACTTTCTTGTTCTTGCAGAACAACAGTTGGACAAACTCTAACCAGCCCCCATTCTCTGTTCAAAGTAGTATATTGTAGAAGAAAAGCTCATTACTATTCTCCAAAGCCTTGTTTCAAAAAGAAACAGCTCCCTAAAGTTAGAGGCCGTGACATGGCAAATAAGGAAAATGAACTAGCCTGTGCAGGTAACCTGCCAGCCAAATTGCCTCCTGATGGTCGTACTTTCTTACTGAACGCCAGTGATGCTGGCCAATCTCAAACAGAGAGTCCTTCATCAAAATACAGTGGATTTTTTTCAGAGGTAAATTAAACATTTTATATTTTTAAAAATTTATGAATCAGAATATAAGCCATTGGAATTCTGTTTACTTTCCTCTGTTTTACTGTCTATGTTGGGATTTGATTACTCTTTGCTATAGACCACCTATCACCCAAATTTGCTTCGGTGTAGGGATTATGAGAACTGTAGGGGGAAGATGTACCAGTGAGTAAATAAAATCCATCAGCATAACTATAGAACTGAATATAATCCATTTTATTAATATCAAAATGATTTAATATAGTAACTCAACATTGCAAGATCTAGAGGCTGTCTGGAAACAGATGGGGGAAAGCAAGCTCATACTAAATCCTACTGAGACTGTCTTGCTGTTTGTACATTAACATCTAAGTTATCTGGGAACATTAACCCTGATAGTTGGTCTAGCCAGAATCATGTTTTCCTAAAGGAGATGATCTGTATCTTGAAACTTCTCTTGAACCCTCAGCTTTTGCTGCAGTAGCAGGTGCTACTGGAGGCCGTGTTGCCTGATGCACCCTAAATTGACCTATAAGCCCTTATGATAGTAACATAGGCTCATATCTCTGCTTAATCTGATTTCTTCAATGTGCATTATGTGGAGATGCCTTTGAGTCAACTTAAAAGCTTCAGCTGGTGCAAAATATAGCAACTCTGAGAACTCTCCACAGCAGAATTATTCCTGCCCTGGCCACATTGGTTGTCAGTACAGTATGTTTTCTGGCCCAATTCAGCATGATGTTCATTAGCTATGAAGCCCTATATAGTGTGCAGTGGGATATATCAAGATTAACTATCAAATAGGATTCTGTCTATGCAGTCTGGACATCTAGAATGGGACCCTTGAAAATCCAAGTTCTCCAAAGTGCAAATGTTGGGCTAGGCATGAAGATTTCTCAGTGATAACCTCCAGGTTCAGAACCATCTTCCCCAGAGGTGCTTATGGCTCAGATATTGCTCTCATTGAAAAATAACTTTATTTCAACTATATTTTGGTCTTTAATATGATTGTGGTAAACTATTGATATATTTATTATGTTTGATTTCTTCTGTTTTACTATTCAGAATACACCAAGATTAGAGCACTATACAAAAATTATAACTATATAACTACTAGAAAATAGTATTTTCTGTAACATGCAGAAAATAATTCAGTGTGAATAGAACGAATATGTAATTGAAAATCTAATGTAAATGCTTTTTCCATTCCATTCCTTTTCTGTAACTCTGTTTTAATTATCACTGCTGGAAAGAAGGCTGTCATGCTGTGACTACATTCTGTCTTTCTCTCAGAAGATGGACAGAACGTGCTGGCTACATAAATTACTATTCTTCCAGTAGGCTAATTCAACAACCTTTTTTGGTTCCTTCATACTATAGAGGAACATGCAAATTAAAGCAATGTCTGGCAACAACCCCTTGTGTTATTTGTAGAGTAATGCATCAAACATGGACTTAAAATAGATTTCACAAAATACTATATGTATAAAAAAACAATTGTTGTATAAAGTCAAGCTTCTGCAGGTAAAGTTCAACAACAAGCTGACCTCAGAACACTTGAATTGTCTGGAATCATGCATTTTTAAATCTAAGTAAATAAATAAAATAAAAAATCCATTCATGAGCATTCTGTCAGGCCCAGAAATCATCCCTCCTGTTCCATGAGCAACAGTTGCTTCCATTCACGGAAATACTGTTCTGGGAGAATATTTATTTATCATTAAACAACTTGTGCGGAGCTGCATATAGATAGCTTTAATAGACTCAGCTGATAGAAAATTCATAGAATCATAGGTCTTGGCTCATAACACTTAGACTGTTCTTGTGTTTCTAGGTTTCTGAAGATCATGATACAATGGCCCAAGTTCTCTTCAGTAGAAATCTCCGTCTGAATGTAGCTTTAACCTTTTGGAAGAGGAGAAGTATAAGTGAACTTGTAGCCTATTTACTGAGGTAAAGTTTTAAGAAGACTGCTGCTAGCTGAACTGAAGTCATATTGTGTGTATATGTAGGATTCTTTTTACAAAGAAGAGCCTGGATGGAAACGATGCATTAATCTTAGTGATTGGGTGTTCCCTCCAGGAAGTGTTATTTATATTTTATATAACAATAACAGTGGACTTAAATGCCAAATCCAGTCTAAACATCTGGATGATGATGATAATAATAATAATAAAAACTGGTGCATCACTTGAACACCACTGGCATTGACAAAATAACAGTCAATTGCAAAACATAGTTTTACTTGGAACAGCTTATATACTGCAATGATACCTTTAACACCATCAAACAAGTACATCTACATATTCCAGGTGAATAAAAATATCAAGTCCAGACTAAACATCTGGCTGAATATGTAACGAACCATAATAATAATGGAATGCGAGACCATAATTTTTAAACCTGTGGAATTCTTCACAGGTTTACTATGTACAGACTTTATCTGCATAAATTAATGTAATAATATTCAGCCATTTCTAATATACTACCCTTAGATACTGTCTTATGAAATGTATGTAAAAAGCAGTGACTAATGGTATATTTTTATGTTTCTAGGATACAAGATCTAGGAGTAGTTGTAGATTGTCTCCCTGTCCTTACCAGCAGGTAAAAGAAAAAACTAGAGGAAGGGGTTGATGAAATATATGTTATGTATATTTAGACATACTAATAATGCCTTGTTTCAGTTTACAGGAAGAAAAACCTTATATTTCTGTTGGTTGCTGTGTAGACCTTCTACCATTAGTAAAATTAATGCTTAAAAGCAAATTTGAAGAGTAAGTTTTTTAAAAAATATTTCTTATGTAATTATTTAGAGAATAAAAATAAAAGTTAATCTTTACCTTTTGTAGTTTGCTATTCCTGATAAACACACAGAATTGATGTCAAGGGTAGGATCAACAAGTGATTTTCTTGGTCTCATTGTCCTAACATGGAGGGCAAACGTGTGGCCTTTCCAATGTTGCTGAGCTATAAATTCCAAAATCCCAGGCAGGATGGGTTAAAGTAAGGGATGCTAGAAAGCCATCAGTTCTACAACGATTTTATATTTGCACTTAGTCTTCCTCAGCCTGATTTACTGATGCTAAAGATGTGCCTCCTACTATTTATATATTTAAAATCAAGCAATTTCTGTTAGTTCAGTTGTTTAAGTCTGTTCGGATAAAAAAGATTTTGGGGAAATCAAAAGCAGTGTTGCTGAACAGAATGACTTGGAAAAAATGTTTCCCAATTATAAGTTGGTTGAATTATACCCATATAACAGAGACATTTTGCCTTCTAAGAAAAAAAAAACGAATACATTATTAGGAAGATTTATTCTGCTTGTTTTTTCCATTCATTAAAAAAACCTGATTTCAAAAATTTCTTAGTAGTTTGCAACTGTTTTAAGGAATATTTTGCCAATGTTTAAGCTGTTTTTAGAATAAAGCTTTTCATAGTGATTTCTTTCCCCCCCCTAGATATGTAATTGTTGGTTTAAATTGGCTTCAGGCTGTGATTAAGAGATGGTGGTCACAACTTTCTGTCCATACGGATAAGATAGAAGATGGGTAAGTAACCCTTTTTAAACATTGCAGCTTTTTAAACACTATGACTTTTAGTATGACTGCTAAACTTTATAATAATAATAATAATAATAATAATAATAATAATAATAATAATAATAATAATAATAATAATAATAATAATAATAATAATAATAATAATAATATTAAAAAAGTTGAAAGAAAAACTTTCCTGATTAAAAAAAACCCTAGATTTTGTGAGCATACTGTTGGGAGCAATTCTGAAAATGATCAGATTAAACAGTATTAAGAAGTTTGATCGTATAGATCTTTCCCTTTCACTTAGTACTGAAAATTGCTATAAAAATGGAGAAACCTTTTTTTTCTATTAGAACTAGAAAATATGACTCATGGTAGATTTTCTTCCCTAATCTTCAATAACCTCTGTTATCTATGCTTTTTGACATGTGAAGCTGAAGGTAGAAAAAATAATTAACTTGAATAACAATTGTAAAGTAATTTTGTCAATGTAAGATGCACATAGAATTGTTTATTTGATTTATATGGTTACCCATCTCATATATGTAACTTTGGGGGGCTTACAATAAAATAGATAAAAACAAATACATTACATAAAATAAAAAAATATAGCAGTTAAGCAAATAAAATAACCATTAACAAAGCCAAGAGATGAACTCCATCTCACTTCCAGGTCCCCAGGCTCTGGACAAAACCAAATTTTTAGGGCCTTGTGAAAAGCCAGTAGAGTTAGGGCCCATCTAATCTCTGGTGGAAAGGTATTCCACAAAGAAGGTGCCATGTTGGAAAAGGCCAATCAGGATTTCTTAGCTCAGGGCTTTTCAACCTTTTCACCCATTGTACCACCTTTCAGATAAGGCCATATCCGAGTACCACCACTCACCCAGCAAGGTATCAAAACTTGACCAAAAAAAAAGGAAAAAATGAAAAAGTACAGATAGTCCTCGACTTACAACAATTCGCTTAGTGATTGTTTGAAGTTACAACGGCACTGAAAAAAACGAATTATGATCATTTTTCACACTTATGACTGTTGCAGCATCCCCAGGGTCATGTGATTTACATTTGGATGCTTGGCAACTGATTCATACTTATGATGTTCACAGTGTCCCAGGGTCATGTGATCAATGGCCGGGGGGCGTGGCCAGCTGATCACTCAGGTTGCAGGGTGCCTGTGGGGGGGAATCCGTGGGTCTCTGAGATGGGACTGGGGTGGGTGCCTGCCTTCCTTCCCTCCCTTCTCTCCCATTGTCCCTTCCTTCTTTCCTTCCTTTCCTTCACCTCCCTTTGTCCCTTCCTCCTTCCCTCCCTCTCTCCCATTGTCCCTTCTTTCCTTCCTTTCCTTCACCTCCCTCTTTGTCCCTTCCTCCTTCCCTCTCTCTCTCTCTGTCAAGTCCCCGTGGGCTCGACATAAACGGGTGGTGGGGAGGGGTCGTGGACGACATGCGGGGCGGCAAAGGAGACCAGCAACCAGCACCGTTCTACCTGGCAGCATGGGTGTCGGATCCGTGGGCGTCCCGACCAACAGCTGAGTGGTTCCGACTTCTGGCCGCCGAATAGCTGATGGGCGCGAGGCCGCGTGGGCGTCCCCACGAACAGCTGAGCAGCTCCTACTCTTAGCCGCCAAACTGCTGATGGGCGGGAGGCCGCATGGGCGTCCCCACGAACAACTGAGCGGCTCCTACTCTTAGCCGCCAAACTGCTAATGGGCACGAGGCCGCGGCAGGGAGCCAAGGGCCGATGGCGCGGCCTGAAGCTGAAAGGCTCTCTCTCCCAGCCGCCGAACAGCTGATGAATGCAAGGCCTGGACCACAGCTGAACGGCGCAGGGACACTCACGGGACTAGAAGGCTGCAGCTCTGCAGCTCCCATTGTCCCTTCCTTCCTTCCTTCCTTCCATTGTCCTGTGCTACGCCGGCCAGATCCCAGCCTGGTTTTGGCAGGCAGCAACACATCACGGCCCTGCCTGTGCGTGCACAGAGGCAGAGGAGAGCGCCCAGGGCAGGACGGGGATGTAGCCGGTTCACCTCCCATTTTCAGGCACGTACATTACATTACGAACCGGCTACTTCTCCCAGTTATTTTTCCCCTACCGGAGTCCAGCATTCAAGCCAGGTTCCCCGATCCTCTCTGTGTACATCGTTCTTCCCATAGCTCTCCCCAGTGCTGTCGAGAGTGTCACGCCCCACGAGGCCAGGTAACCTGGTTGGAGTCACTCCGCTCTCCTTCTGCAGGCTCCGCGCTGCCTCCCTGCCGCCATAGCCACTCCGGCCTCAGATACATGCGGCTGCCGGCGTCGCATACTCGGTGACGTCATCCCGACGAGCCGACAGCCAGCTGGAGGACCAGCTGGCTGTCAAAGGCAAGCAGTGCCTGGGAACAGGTTTGCTGTGGCCAGGCGAATGAACCTTGCCTCACAAACATTACTGGAGCCTGGCTGTTACCTGGGAGGCGAGTTGTGAGTTTTGTATGGACCTTGCCGGAGCCTGACAGAAGCCTGGAGCAGATAGCGGGCTATGGGGTGGGGTTAGCTCATAGCCAGCTGAATCCTTTTACAAGGGCCTGATGAATAGGGTGGGGTGGCTGAAGGTGTGGTGTGCTTAGGGCGTGACTGGGGCGTGACAACTGTATAATAGGCACTGGGAGAAAACCACTCCCAGTGCTAACTTTGTTTCAATGTGTGAGCGTTCCTGTTTTCCTGGCTTGTCAGCCTAGTTCAGAGAGGACGTTTAACAGAGAGATGCCTATTTCTGGCCGCATTACTACCGTTCTTAAGTTACATTTGCACCCGCCCAAAGGAAGAGAGCGACGCTTTTCTCCATCCTCCAAAGGAAGGGAGACAAACCCACATTGCCACCAAGTCACCCTTCCTTCGGGCGAAGTAATCTCCGGTCCCCACCTTTGAGACTGTTTCAGCCTGAAGCAGAGAGTTGGAGAGCTGCATCACTCTCACCGTTTGGACCCTCTACTTTTATGCTCCGGGAGCAGCTTGCCTTTCAAACCTCCGATAAGTAACGGAAAGGGAAGCCTGCTGCAAAGGCACATCTCCTGAAAAGATGAGGGGGGGGGAGAAAGGCGATCAGTCAGCCAAGAGCCCAGACTTTAAGCCTGCGATACAGGCAATGTAAGGGGAAACTGACTGGCGGGCGGGCCGGCCGGCCATCGCGGAAATGGGGATGGGTTAAATGCTACGAAACAGTGGGAGGGAGTCAGGCGGGCGCATTTCTCCCTCCACACCCACGTTCTGTTGGCTTCGCCTGGCGCGTGCCAGCAAAACGGCCTCGATTCCCACCTGCTGCCTGGGATGAGTCCTCCGGGAGGCAACGTGAGGGCCATGAGGGGTATTGCAAACTCACTGGGGGGGGGAGGAAAAGGAGATGGAAGAGAGTAAGGCCGCAACAGAGAGAGAAGGGGGAAAAGAAGGAGGGGCGGTTGTGATGTTGGCGCTCAGGGCCGCAACTCGAGTGGTCTCAAACCCCTTCCTGCGGTCTCAAACCTCTTCCTGCCGAGGGAGTGGACGGCTCTGTGTCCTATCAGGCTAGCGCTTGTTGTGAAGTAAGAAGAGAGGGGAAGGGCGATATGGATCCCGCTGACCTGCGTGCACAAGAAGTCAATCCGGTTGCTGCACAATGAGTCCCTGGGGAGGGCAGGGCCTTGCTCTGCGCCTACGCTCTTCGCGCGCCCTCCTGCAGAGCACGTTCGGTAGGGTTCGTGCAGGCTGCCGCCAAGCAGCATGTTTTCCACAAACAAGTGAGCTGGGAAGGAGCAGGGGGGGGGGAGGAAGGCGACGCCGCGTACCACCAGCCAGGTGATCGCATACCACCAGTGGTACGTGTACCACCGGTTGAAAAGCCCTGTCTTAGCTGATAGCACCCAGTGCTTTCGTTCCTACAGAAATAATATATTTCTGATCTTGAAAGTATGGCATCTATTGAGGTCTCCAGCATAGTACAAGAAAAAAAAATGTAGAATGTAAGTTAAAATCTGCTCTAAGGTTGATAAAATGTGTGTAATGGCCATCTCAAATTTCAGTTAAAATTATTTAAAAACATTTTTTCTGCATTAGCCAATAACTTACCAAAGGTACAATTGGTCATATACAGTATGTGAAATCTAGGTAAAATAGTTACCATGAGATGCTGATTGTTCTTTATTTATTGCATTGATATTCCATACTTTTGGCTTTCTTTTTCAGAAATACTCAGATTTTAAAAGAACAATTAAGTATATTGTGGAAACAAGCAAACCATCTTACTTTGGTTCCAGGATATACGGGTAATATAGCAAAGGTAACATATCTATTTGAAGATAATATATTTTTGAAATTAATTTATGTTCTTAATTATATATTTTATTTTTTAGTGGAATGTACCGAATTATATTCTTCTGCCCTTCCCTTGCTGTGATACTCAGTCTCATTTAAAGAGTTGGATTCTCTAGAGCTATATTGGAGATGGGGTGTCCCTTGGCATGAGCTGAAGCCCCATCATGTAACTTTGAAGGCAGCCTATTGAGTTACTGTTTGAGGTTAATTATTTGGAATTAGTAGTAGTTTTTTTTTTTTGTATACACAGTATCAATGCACTCATGTTCAGACAGATACTGGGTTAGTTGAACAAACCTCTCACGCTTCTCCCCTCTTGTCATTACTGAGATAGCAATTGAATCTGGTTTATATGTCTGCTCCTCATTCTCTCTTATCCTTGATTATTTTATCTGGTTATTATCTCGATCTTTGCTTTTCATGTTATCTTTCAGATAATAGAGAATACTATTTCCTGTATTGCAGACAGAAGGCTCTGAGAAGTGTATGTTATTTATACACCCAAGGACAGAAATATATGTAGTTTTGTCTCCTAATATCTCTGCATTAGTTATCCCTCACTCTGATCTTGTTAATTGAAATAGATAAGTTAGGAATGAGGATCTATATGCATTCACATAAATACAAAAATAGAACTTTCAATATAATTGGAGAAATGATTATCTGAGCAAATTAAAGAAAAGAACTCCAGTTTATACTTCGTTGTTTAATGCATCAAATGGGAGATACAGGGGGATATTTTTTGTATGTCAAAGGTTATGTTTCTAGGTCAATTTACTTGCTGTTGTATAGGTGTTAATTAAAACCTGAACAGGAACTAAAGGATATGTGAGTTACCAAAATATTTTACTAATGTTAATACATTATGCAAAGCTACAAGTTTGTTTAACTATAATTTATTAATGAAATATACTGATTGGCCGTGCACAAGTAAACCAAACTATGATGTACTACAGTTCCTATGTAATACTTCAAATGCTCTGATTTTTTTTTTTAAATCCTGTACTCAAACGTCAGTGTTTGTATTATATTTCTATAAAGAAATTTCTGAGTAAGAATAAAGATAAACATGCAAGTGTTTGCTAAAGCAGTGTTTCTCAACTTTGGCAGCTTGAAAATGTCTGGACTTCAACTCCCAGAATTCCTCAGCCAGCATTCTGGGAGTTTTATTTTATTTATTTATAATTTAATTTATACCCCGCCCTTCTCCTCATGGGACTCAGGGCGGCTAACAGCCTCATAAAAACTACAATACAAATACAATAATTAAAAGCCGAATTAAAAAGAAATATTTAAACAGGCCGATCAATTAAAATTACCCTTAAAAATCCCCTGAAACTTTAAAATCATTAAAAATTATCCC
>NW_015392389.1:0-3965 GCF_001527695.2 Protobothrops mucrosquamatus | reverse complement strand
ATTTCATAGGCTATTTTGCCTTGGTAATTGCTTTTTCTTTTATTCCATTCTGCAGATGGATAGGTAATATAAAGTGGCACTGCATAAAATAAAGACTTAAAATGATTATGAATGAATTAGATGGGAGATTTTGGGATATTTTGTGTATGGAGATTTGAATATTTTTTTAAATGTTAAGACAGATGTGGTTTAGTTTTTTTCTCCATTAAAACTGATATTAAATCATACATCCATATTTTTTTGCAACTTCAGTCCTTAGAAAATGCAACAGGGAATGGGCCACCAATCAGTTATGATGATTCACACATTACATATACCTAGCTTCAGTATGTGCTGCACCAGTGTGTACTGAACAAAGGATGGACAAGGTAAAGCATCTGAAGGATGTGTTTTGCAAAGCCATAGGACAGTACAGCAGTTCAGGCAGTCCTCATTTAGTGACTGCAAACTCAGTCACTAAGTGATGCAGTTGCTAAGTGGAAAATCACATGGCTGTGACTGCTTTATAATTTTAGTTAAGCTTTCCTTCCTCCCACTCCCCTGCCTTTTGAAATGCTCACTCTCAGCACTAGGAAAATTACTAAGTAGGGATTTAATGTTTCTATTCATATTCATTGAAGAGAAAGGGGCTACAAGAAGGTAAGCAGGCACACAATGGGGAATACACACTGAAAAGAATACAACAATAGACAACACTAGTACATTCCTTTCAATGTATATTCCTCATTGTGTGTCTACTTACTCTCTTGTAATCTCTATTTCCCCATTCTCTGCTCTGGGGGGGGGGGAGAAAAAAAAGAAACAGATCATGTACAGGACAATATAGAACTGTAATGGTGACATGTGACTGAGGGATGCTGCAAAGATTGTAAAAACTCAGCTTGGTCACAGTTATCTTTTCAGCTCTGTCAACATTTCAAATGATTGCTGCACAAGGCGATTGGTAAGCAAGGCTTGCTTGTACATATTCAGTCATCAAAAAGATCAATCCTGGGGTAAAGCAACTCTAAAACACTTTTTGGAGATCAATTGCAAAGTGATTGTACGAAACATTCTACTGCAACTGAAGCATGAAAGGTTAAAAAAGCCATGTCCTTTGGAGAATTTGCAAACTGCTTCAAAAACTATCTTGCAGTCAGCATAAATGTGTCTGCAATAATTTAGCTTCAATGGTGTCTGAATAAAAGTGGATGCACAGTTTTTACTTCTTTCATTTTGCACAGCCCTGTTGCTGCAATTACTAATATAGTAGTGCATAGCTATGTCTATTTTAACAAGAATACTTCAGGAAAACTCACAAGCTAAGCAAAATAGAGTTTCAATAGTGGAGAATCAATATACCTCATGATTGTTGGAGTTCTTGTTCTTTGAGCTTTCTTCTTGCAAACTTTTTTCCTCATTTATACACTTACGTTTCTTAGGCTAATAATGAAATAACTGCAAAAAGAAAAGGAAGCACAGAGAACACAAGAATCCAATAAAATAATTACATAGTACTTAACATCAAGTACTTGAATAATTATTATTTTTATTGGGAGGATCTATAATGTCTGCCAGGTATCATCTGAACTTTGTAAAACAGTAGACTTTGGCAATAAATTCCATATATATATTTGAGTGTGATTATTTTCCTATTTAATATCAACATTGGTAATCTTTCTTTCTGCTTGACCCAGGATATTCTTTTAAAATATTAAACTAACTCGTAAAAATTACATCTATTTAACACTGACACTATGCAATCATTAGAGTCCCATTAGCAGGATGTTATATAAAGTTAGGAGCAATAATTATAAATGCTTTCCTTGTGGTGGAAAATTGAAAATGAAAAAAATGAACTCACAAATTATATTAAGCCATGATTTAAAAAAAAAAAATTGGGGTTTGTATGACATAGTGTGTCATAAAACATTTACAGACCACAATCCATATGCAGTGAGAAAGTATTCAGTTTATCAAATGTCATTTAAATATACTACTATAATTACATGTTGTAATCAATAAAATACATTAGTGGTCTTTTTTTTAATTAAATACTAAAGTTTAATTTCTCCATCTGAAAACCTGTGTCAATTTTTTTCTCTGAACTATCTTGATTCATGGTAAGCAGTAAAGAAATCTCTTAAAAACTCATCCTTGCTTAAAGGATGGCTTTAAAAAAGTCAAGAAATGAACTGTTTGATGAAGACCTGCATACAAACAGTCAAATTATGTGAGGAAACATAGATGAAGCATGCTATGTATCAGAGTACTGTTTAATATGCTGCAGTTCTTGTGCTGATTGGTAACACTTTGTGATACACACCTAAGTTTTTGCTTTGAAATATTTGGGTCCAGCACTGGCAAAGTTTCTGTAACTATAAATACGTATATAATACATGAAGCCAGAATAGAGTCAACATCCTATACATCTGCCATATGATGTAAAAGTCTACATGAAAATTCCACCATTTTATGTACCTATTTCTTTTACTGATAAGCCTGCCCTATTAATTTTAACCACATCAGCTAGAAAAAGACTGTATGGAGCTTTTTGCCCTTAGCTATTCTGTATGCAACTGGATAATTTCCAGGTTGAGGTTTTTGTTTTCCTCAGTAAGCTTTGGCGCAGATAGGGCAACCTAACCATCTATTTAACTGTTAAGGCCGATTTTCACAATTGCAATAAAGATAAAAATATCCAAAACAGGATTCAAATGACAAAAGCAGCATGGTGCCATCATAATATATGCTCTGGTGCTTTCATACATTATGTGTGCATATTCGAAAGGGCAAGAGCTTGCACAATGGCATGCTGCTGTTTTTTTATACTAATTTTATTAGAAAATGCAATTAAAAAATGTCCAGTAAAACATGTTTCACTTCCATAGCATCTTTAAAACAGATACTATATAGAAAGGCAGACACAGTTAAAATTAACTTTTGGATCCATTTCAGATTCTTTTAGCAATGATTTGAGATGAGAAACATGGCTTAGCCACGCCCAAACTAGTCATCACTAGTCAAACTTCTGCATCTTAGTCCCTCTGTTGGTGAAATAACTAAAACATTTTTATATATTTTATCAGATAGTGAATCAGCAACATTCAATAAAATGCAGTACCTGGTTAATAACCTAAAAATATGAATCTACAAATGAAACTATTAAATATCACCTCTGCAATGGCCTCCGATCTATCTGTATTTCATACAATATACGTAGTTAACATACTGCTCACAAAAATAAAGGGAACGCAAACTCCTTCAGTTCCATGTTAAAATGTTCCCTTTATTTTTGTGAGCAGTATATATAGAGGAAGCACAGTTGCTTCCCCAACAAAAGGAAAGTTCCCATACATTTTGAGAATTTAATTTCCCGTGAAAAACTTTTGATAGTCTGCAACCCTTAAGTACAAATATATTACATTTGCTGCAAACCAGTAGCGATATTGTGAGAAGGGACTGGAGGGGTTTCAAGCTTTAAAAAAAAAAAAATCCACGTGTCTGCAAAATTAAATTGCTGCAAAAATTAATCTAATTAGTGTTTCCGCTTGGGTGGGTCACGAAGATTTTTATCCTGATTGTTCGAGTAGGGTAGGATATACTTTTGTCGAATCACAATAATATTATAGCAGCCCGTCTGGCAACAATTCATTATCAAGCAAGGTTCATTTCCACGCCCGCCTCGGAAAGAACGCTATAGAAGGAACCCGATTATGGAACAGAAATTGCAAATTGACGCTATCAACTGCATATAGAGAGAATCAATATAAAATGATTTACAGACGGCATTTAACACCGGCGAGATTGGCCAAAATGTATAAAAACATAGACCCGAAGTGTTGGAAATGTAAAATTAAAGAAGGAACATTTTATCACATGTGGTGGCTGTGCCCCAAAGTAAAAAATTATTGGGAACGGATAAGAGATTGGATACAGGAGATAACTGAGATACAAATGGATTTCAAACCAGAAATATTTCTTTT